>NC_064037.1:12661702-12964587 GCF_932526225.1 Nematostella vectensis | reverse complement strand
GCAATTTAAACTCTAACCAATGTATCATATGGCATCAAGTCATCACAATACAAAAACACCAGCGCCACATCTGGTTATTATCACCCTCTTTGAATTCAAAATTAAAGAGTTCTTGTCAACCACACCTTTGTTATTGTTTCCAACCTATATTGGAAGGCACATAATGTGCTAAAATGTCGTAATAACCATCTGAAAACAAGGTTTAATACTCTATTTACCAAATCAAATGGTGCATTGGCTTTCCAATACGCCAATAGAAATGTATGCTTATTCACCCTTGGTACTTTGCTAGGATGGCAAAATGGCGGCAGGCATAAGGCTACTTAAAGTAAAGCATGCACCAGGGTCTAGTAATGGGACATCATAAACAAATAGACCAGAAAGGCGCAAGGTTATTTATTTATTGGCATATCCATATATGTCTTTTCAGCAAAGGGCTCATGACAATGTAACTTTTATTTATTGTAGCCTCGTCTTAGTTAGGCCACAGTAGTCTGATTGGGTTTCCTTTTGTACAAGTCTGCAAGGCAGAGCAAAAACAAGAAATAAGGTTATTGTGTATATCAATGTAATTTTAAGGTACTTTAGTACAGACCTTTATGTGCACGTTGTGAAGCTAACTTTGACGTCATCAAGCGCAATATCTCCTGTGTAACTTGAGCCGCGAGTTCCTTCAAACACAATCTGTTACGGAGAGAGCAGAGGAGATGTCATGAGAGAGTCTTCCCATCCACAAAATATAGCTTTGTTAGCCAGAAAACGGGAGGTGGAGGAATTTACTCCATTCCGAAGAAGATTCGTCCCTGCTGCAGCAGTGACATTGACTTGTTGGCTATGTTTAAAGGGTAAGTTCTGCCAGTAGGCTTACCTCAATTAGATATATTAACTGTGCTAACCCGTAGTCTTGACAGCTATATTAACTTGTCAGTTATAATAGCTACTTATTTTCTTATAATTTCTTAAGCCTGTACCAAGCTATATATTAGCTATACCATTTGTGATAACCAGGCGATCAGTGTTACCTACGCTGTTTGAAATAGCATCCTACCTTGAAAGCCACCTTGGAGGCGATTATCCCTTTTGCCTGTATCCAGTTCTGCCCTTGGTCTCCCTCTCGGCTCCAGACCGCCTGCTCTTGCTCGGCCGTCTTTATGTATACGGTGAGGGCGCCAACAGACGAGCCGTACATATTGTACCAGAACTCTAGGCACATGTTATCCGATGGGCTGAACTCTCTGCTTAGTAACCTACCCTTCATACCCGGCTGGAAAGGACTGGAAGTCTCTAAGTAGATGTAATAACCTGTTTGATAGAAAATAGCGTGTGTTTTCATCAGTTAAGGCACCTTGGAAATATATTTCAGTACGTACGGGCTTTATCTCTAGAATCATCTAAAGGGAAAGGGTAAAAAGTTATATTTTTTCCGCGAATTGTATTTCTTATTACAATAGTACATCTGATTTTTTGTCACTCAGTTGACTCTAAAGTCGGAGCTCAAGCATATTGGATTACATCCGAGCAAAGCCTGTTTGTTATCCCGCACATCCCCATCCCGACCGCTCGGGGGCCCTGTGTAATCAGTCAAAGCGCTACGCAGCGTCATCAATAGCAACCTAACATACCCGATCCACCCCGGCCGCTTGGGGGCCCTGTGTTAGCACTTCCGGTCGGTCCATTGTGTGAGAACCAGTTGAAGTTGTATACGCCGTCATTAGTTGGCGTGTTGTTCTTGTCGTTTCTCCACAAACAGAGGGTGGGAGCGGATGTACCAAAGTCACAGGTTTCGTCTAATTCATGACAAAAAGGAAAAGGAATTACATTATTAATGGGATATGATTTGTGCTGTGAATAGGTGTTATAAGGCGGGGGGGGGGGGGTCAGTACGCAGCTCTTACAAGCTGCAATTTGATTGGGCAAATGAACAATATCCGCACCTCGACACAAAGAACGAGAAGAATAGAGACAAAAGAACTCCTTTGTAGAACAAAGATAATAGGAGACAAAGCAGCTGCGTACTTACTCATAAGGGGAAGGGAGTATTACTATGGGTGAAGGGGGGGGGATGGGGTGAACGATTGCTTCGGCTTATAGGTGCATTTATTTAGTTGAAAAATCTGAGATTCTATTCTCACTTTGTTGTTTTGTGGTCGAAAGGGGTAGGGGGGGGGGGGGGGTAGTTAGAGGCTGAAGCTGTATGTTTGATAGCTCCTCTTTCTCTTTTTTCGGCGACTTCCTCTTTACCACAGCAACATAACTACGATGAAGTCATCAATGAAGTGTTTCTAACCCGGCTGGACGGTTACGACTGCCGTTGTAGGCGCCTCCGTAGCCACAGGAACCCCGCACGACATGAATTTGATGTCATCCAGTGCAGTATCACCGCGGTAATCAGCTCCACGCACAGATTCCAGAACAATCTAGACATCAACTGAATCATCATGCTATATACTATTACGTTATTATGAAATATTGAACGAAAAGTTTTGATATTATTTTATTAATCTCGCAGGACAGTCTTCATGAAATCTGTAGTAATCTTGTCAATATATATTACAACTGTAATACAGTAACTTTCGGAATAAATGTAATGTTTGATTAGTGTTTAGGGAATAATCGTCTTAGATGTAAGAAATTTGTGAAATGTCTATGTTACCATGAAACGTTTCAGCGAACTGAGTTGTGGATAATGCTGCGATGCCTGAAAAGACGGTGGATAATGGGCTATATTTTTTATATTCTCAGGATATCTTATATTACCTTATAAGTTCCGGACTGCGCTGGTATAATGGCCTTTTCCTGCTTCCAAGAGTTCCCTTGATCGCCCGTTAAACCGAATATCTTCGTTTCTCCCGCCGCGTTTTTCACGAGAACGTTTAGCGCTCCTGTTCCGGCGCCGTACATGTGATACCAGAAACTAATGCAGCGGCCAGATGTGGCGGGAAAATCTTTACTCAGAAGGCGCGCGGTCTGGCCTTGTGCAACTGGGGATGATGTCTCGGCATAAATGTAATATCCTAGAAAGAAAATAATTCATCGTGGATGAGTAGTCAAATGACGAATTTTACGAAGAAATTTGATATTGTTATTTTGCCGCCAAAATCCGGAGCACGCGCGATCCAGAAAGTCACGTGATTTCTTAGCGCAAGTCACTATTGATTTTTTAATTTTCATTTATGAGGTCTTTGAACGTACTATTTTCCATCGTTTTTTTACCAGAGAAGGGTGTAATGTGTGTGTGTAGTGGGAGGGGGGAGTCGAGACTCTTTTCTAGACTCTTTTCAGACTATTTACAGGTAGCTGTAGGTTTAATCGCATAGATTTACAGACAATTTTCACACTATTTACTGGCAATCTCAAGGGTTCTGTGGGCCCCTTTCTGCGCATTTTACAGACTATTTCCAGGCTTGCCGTGATTGTGAGAAGACTCTCTATCCAATTTACAGACTATTTACAAACAAATTTGACATTTCTAGGGCTTGTAAATGTGCGTTTTGTCTGTGAATCTGAATTACAGCTTATTTCCAGTGTATTTACAGACAATTTCCATACACTGGATAGGACACGATTTTTTCAGTGATGAGTCCCTTGTCTTACCTGACCCAGAAGTATGATCGCCGGAGGGCCCTGTGTCAGAACTGGACGTAGTGCCCTGGTTACGAATCCATGGTGTAGGACTAGTGTCCGAGGAGTCCTGGGTCCAAAAGCACCAGCCGTTAGCATCAAATTCGCAATCGTCGGGACCTATGCCAGGGTTAAAGAAAGAAAATATATAAAAAAGGAAAAGGGCAAGGCAATTACAAGTGATTAAAAAAGAGTAAGAAACAGAAATGCTTGATTTTACCTAGTCCACACGTCCGTGCTTTGCAGACTTGCGACTGGGTACTAGTTCCTTCACAGGCTTTCCCACCGTTCTTTGGTGCTGGATCATCACACAGCCTCGTTCTGGTGTGAATGCCATTGCCACATGTTTTACTGCACGAACCCCAGGATGCCCAGCGGCCCCAGTGACCGTCAACAGGCGCTAGACGACAAAAGGACAAAATCAAAACGACTACAACTACTCGAAGGTGGAGAAGGGGGGCGGAGCGGGGAATGCATTAACATATCAAACATATGGCTGGGCGAACATTAGTGAGTTTTATATTCCAAACGTTTCTTATTATCTTATTCAATTATTATCTCTATAAATACCATTGCATTCCGCTTGTGGGCATTGCACCATATCCGTTTCAATGCCGTACATATTCACCCCAGGGCATTCGGTCAGGTTGGTGTTGGTACAGAATCGCTGTCGGTATTTGTGGCAGCTGCTGTCGCACGGACCATAAGATCCCCAGGAGCTCCAGCCGCCGGTGGGAGCTGTGAACGTAATGAAGGTAAAAAGGACATATTGGCTCATAAATACAAAAAATAGCATCGTATGATGTGGCGACGATTGTGGGTCAAATAATATTTAGAGATCTTTAGTGTGAGTGTCTGTCAAGAGTGGGTTTTATAAGTGGGCAAATATTATCACGCAATAGGACCGCAATAGTTTAGTCCGATGTCCGGTCAAGGAACATAGGAACTTGGGACTTGTTCGCCTAAACAACAAACGCTCTGTGAACGTCACAATGTCATCACATTTTAGCTAAACAAGGTCAGTTATTACCCACGTCAAAAAAATAAAAAAAGAAACGAAAAACGGAAGACTTACTTGCACAGTCGTACAGAATGTTCAGCTCGAGAATATCATTGGCACTGAACCCGCTGCGCTGACCAAAGTTCTTGTTGGGATCCCCTACGGCTTGAAGTGTGGGCTTATTATTCTTACTGAATCCGTACTTGCCATAGTGCATGATACTGTCGTAATCGTATGGTTTCCCGAGCATGTCCAGAGACTCGTGATAATACTTGTTAAAGTTGTGAGCCTTTCCTGAAACAGCACAAAGGTTATACTTTGGTTAAAAATAGGGGAGATTCAATACATCCAACTCTCTGTATTGCAGGCACCCAAGGGACGGTATTTTTTATTCGTAATAAAGGTAGTTACTTATTTAGGATTCAACCCCCCCCCTCCCCCTATACACCCTGTCTAGAACTAGGCCTTTGAATCAGACTTATGATAAAGTGAAATACTAGGTTATGGTTGTTTTCATACCATCGTCAATGTTTTCCCACATCACCTCCACGTACTGATTCCGGTCTGTCCGGGACTGCTCGTGCCAAAATCCGGACGCATGTAACATCTCATGCATAATAGTACCGACGCTATAGCAACCGCTGCCGAGCGATAGATCTTGTCCACCTTCACGCCAATAAAGCATACCCACACTTGAGTAACATCTGGAAAACCGTGGGCAAATTAAAGGGAAAAAATTGTGGGGAATAGAGACGCAACTCCTCAAAGAAGGGTGTGTATACGATATTAGGGACCTTAAGCAAGGACGACGACGACGGCTAGAACAACGAGATCGAAAAAGATGTGTTCGCGCTTGACGATAATTTAATTGCGTATTATTTATACAGTAGCAAACGTAGATAGACGAGTTTACAATGCATACGTCCGCGTCGTCAATTGACCGTGGAACTTGGAGTTTTCACGTCATGGTTTGGTGGAAAACGGCTGAAATTTATCAGACAGAACGCATTTTCACTTCATGGTTTAAAACGTTTTGGACCAAATTATGATTTACCAAATTGTGAACCAGTACCAAACTGTGAACCTCCTGAGTACCAAACTGTGAACCTCTAGTACCAAACTGTGAACCTCTAGTACCAAACTGTGAACCTCTAGTACCAAACTGTTAACCTAGTACCAAACTGTGAACCTCTAGTACCAAACTGTGAACCTAGTACCAAACTGTGAACCTCTAGTACCAAACTGTGAACCTCTAGTACCAAACTGTGAACCTGAGTACCAAACTGTTAACCTAGTACCAAACTGTGAACCTCTAGTACCAAACTGTGAACCTAGTACCAAACTGTGAACCTCTAGTACCAAACTGTGAACCTAGTACCAAACTGTTAACCTAGTACCAAACTGTTAACCTAGTACCAAACTGTTAACCTAGTACCAAACTGTTAGCCTAGTACCAAACTGTTAGCCTAGTACCAAACTGTGAACCTAGTACCAAACTGTGAACCTAGTACCACAATCTGGTCCAAAGCGTTTTATACGCCTCCATTTTCACGTGTTCCTATTCAAATTCTGAATTAAATTATTTTGTTTTGCTTTTAAGCAACTTATTATGTCATTATTCGATAAAACCCTTATGACATTAGCTAGGTAATTTTAACGATAGGGAGGTTGAAAGCTCCACTTGTATTTGCAAGGGAAAGGAGAGGGCGGAAAGAGGGAGGGACTCGTTTTTAATCGGAAACAAGTCGTTGTATCTTTTCCGAGTATTAAGAATTTATTGGATATAAACCAATGTAAAAGCGTTTACACCGTTACCAATAAAGTAATCTGTCTGAGAGGACCAGATATATACAGTATAATATTGTGTCTGTCTATGATAGTAATTTAATGAGATCGGTATTTCTATAATTAAAACTCACCCGCCTTTGTTAACAATCACCACCCAGTTTTTCTCGTCTGTTTTTGGAACCCACTTGAGACATGAATGTGAGTTAAATTCGGTCACTGCGGCGCGGAACGACTCTTGATCTGAAGCTAAAAATAATGCATATGATAAATACAAAATCAGTTGTCTGTTTTCAATGCATTCGAGGTCTATTGTCACAAGTAAGGGAAGATGGAGAAGAAGACGATACTGTGAGTGCGGGAAACACGAAATGGAAACCAGAAGCGGAGGTACTGGACTGCCCCGCTTGCGGCTCCTTTGCGGTTATTTTCACTCGCGTAAGCAGTAAGTTCTTTCGTAACAATCTCGTATGATTTTTAACGAGAAACGCGAAAACAATTAAATTGTAGAAGCAGCGTGTCTATTGGAAGTTTATTTGAGGAGGTGGCTGATAATTTTGAGCGGATGGCCTCGTAAATGCACGTGCTAGCCACCCTTGAAGATCGTCGGACTGATGCCTGCTGCAGGTTTATCTCTTGTTTGACGCCACAAAATCCAGTGTACCGGCTTGTGCAAGACCGCATTGAGGCTACTACCCATAGCTACCAGTTAAGAACGCGCACTGGCAATCACATCAAACCTTTTGCGACCAATAGATTTGGCAACTTTGTCACAAACAAACACGCGCTGGCCTTGGCTATCGGACTGCCCATACTACCTTTATATTTATTATATTGTATCAATTAATCATTATTTATTATATTTGATATTGGAATCCTGTAATTTAGCTTTTAAGGCTACGAGAGGACTAATAAACGAGTATTAAATAGCGCGGATTCAAATATATATTTTTTTCTCCTGTCGCTCGGGTTTCTGTCGGCCCTCCCGAAGTAACTGGGGACAATACCGCTTAAGCGTCTCCGCGTCCTACTACGTCTTCGTTTTCTTCGCTAGTTAAAAGCTGCCCTTTTTCCGGTATCGATGGAGTCAACAGATAAACTTTGATATGACCCGTTACTGCGGGACAATTGGAACTCAACGCGTAAAATAAAAGTAAAGACCTAACTAAACTAGAAGACATGTCAAGCGGGACATGTGGCGTGCAACATTTCTCCTACATTTTTCCTAGTTTAGCCACCACTAAAAGCATGCAGCGCGCAACATGTCTCCTACATGATTCCTAGTTTAGCCACCACCAAAAACATGTAGCGCGCGACATGTCTCCTAAATGATTCCTAGTTTAGCCACCACCAAAAACATGTAGCGCGCGACATGTCTCCTAAATGATTCCTAGTTTAGCCACCACCAAAAACATGTAGCGCGCAACAAATTTTCGAAGGGCGCGAGAAACATTTATTTGCCTCTGCTACAAGACTAAGCGAGAAACATGTCGCAAGCTATATGTCTGCCCCTAGTTTATCCAGGTCTAACAATGAATGGAAGAGGATTGGGGAAGAGATTTTTTGTTCCACGCACCCAAGGCAAATACGAAATGAAATTCCACAAAATTGGCGATTTATATTTAGCTGTTTCATGCATTATATATTTATCTCCCTTTATCATCAACACCCCCTATATTTATCTCCCTTTATCATCAACAACCCTAATATTTATCTCCCTTTATCACCAACACCCCTAATATTTATCTCCCTTTATCACCAACACCCCCTTATCCCCCCCCCCCCCCCCCTCTTCTCACCTGAGATTTCGGCGCTAAAGGTATATGGTACACGTCTACCCCTCCACAATCCATTGCGCGCGCGCTGTGCGTTGCGTTTGTGAGCAGACGATGGTTTGCCGTCTGTGTCTCCGTGCTCGCTTGTGTCCACGTGATCGTTGCTGCTCAGCGCAATGTCTCCCTCGAACAAGTCCTGCTTGTCGTGCGCTATAAGAAAGAGGACATATGGCTGTGAATAGGGTGAGAGGGAGCTGATGAAAGGAGGTCAGGGTAGTATCCCTTTTACCACTTTTGGAAATTTAGTTACCAGTAAAGCATCACTATGCAACGTAGTACCGCTGAGATTTAAAAAACGTCTATTAACCACTCATTTGTTATTGTTTATAGTTGAAAACACAACGGTTTTTCGCAAGATAACTTCAAAATTACAATCTACGTCTCTATCCTGATAGGTTATTGACGATATTTGATAGAAAATATCTTGGTTCCTGGCTTGAATTAGACGATGGAAATGGATTCATTTAGTCACTCGGCATTGAGCAGGAGCATGGTGGCGTGATTGGCTTTTTTTAAGCACCAAAAGTCTCATTATACTCCCTAAAAGACCCTAGACGATCAAAAACGACCTTCGACATTCCAACAAGAAACTAAATAAAACTCCAATGTGCAAACTATTACGACGTCGAAAATGACTGAAATTAGATCTTTCTCTAATATCAGATGATCTTACCTTCGTTTACGATGAAGATTTTATCCAACGTATTCGCGTCATCACTTTCGAGTATTGCCCTTTTGAAACTGCTTAGCTTCTTAAATCCTGGATGGTTAACTGCAATAAAAAAAATAATCATAAATAAATTTGATTCAAAAGCCAAAAACGAATAACTCATGTCAGTCTGTTTCATGAAAAATGAAAAATATTTGTTTATTAATCTCATTTTCAAGTAAAATATTTTTTTCATCATACTTTTTGCATGAATACTGAAAACAAGGAATGTTTCTGTTATGAGGCTCTGGTTCTGACTATTTTTATCGTCTCCTACCTTAAGAAAACTGGATATAAATGAGTGTACGTACAACCTGATTCCTTATTGATCGGTGATCCCCTGATGGAAAGGGCGTACAGTAGTGGGATAATAACGAACGGTAGATACATGGCGTCCTTGCGATGAGCATGTGTCGCAGAATTAGAAAGTTTTAAAGAAAGGAGAGTCTATTTATTTATTAACTGTAGCGTTCTGACACGTATACCTATCAAAGGACGGATGTTGAGACAATTAGTTCTACATTAGGATGTAAAAGCTGGTATTTACAGAGGAGTAAGTGTCGACATTCGACACTTACTCCAGTGAAGTAGTATTGTCTTTTGGACCTACAGTTCGCTGGTTAACACCTGATGCAGTATTAAGGATAATCAGCATATTGTACTAACAGTATCAAGTCAAATAATTATTGAATTCAAGCTTATTTCCATCCGTTAGGTGATGGTCCTCTCCCACGCTCAAGTGACGTGTTTGTTTAGGTTTCAAGAAGAAATAAAAGAGCTAAAATGTTAATCTCTTATGAAAACATGGTTATTGGGATACTGGAAATGCTCGAGATAAAGTTTGACAATGAACTAGTTAGTAATCGACACTAAAACGATTTCCAATTAAAAAAATTGGATAAGCCAAGTCAATCTCTTAATTTCTCTAAATGTTTTGTTCTCCGAATTTGATTTTGATTGAAAAGTGTCCAAAACATTTTATAATGGTTTCCTCGAATATTCCTTTATTAAAAAGTCTGACTTGAGTTTCATCTTACTTCAGATTATTAACCTGCATAAGAGCGTTTAAATTCTTTGGGGGTTTCGTCGCTTGGAAAAAAAATGAAAGACGATGTTAACACAGCTACGATGTACATAAAAGGTAAACTATACGAATAAACAATATAAACTACTTTTTGCTGTACAGACAACAGCACTAGGAACTGCAAAGGACGCCGGGACAGCGCGAGGAATGGCGAACAATGGTGCTTATGAGGCTATGAATAATTCAAGAGATGGGGGGGGGGGGGGAGAGAGTCGGGGTCTGAGGGGGTGTCTGATGAACATAAAGAAAGAAGCAGTTTTACTTGAAGGGAAGAAACAGTTCTTAAGGTTATCTGTACAAAATGCTATAAACTACGCATTTCATTTTACATAACATTGCTTGCCCGTTTATCTGTTATCGTTATGATAAAGCTTGATAGTAAACTTATTTCGAGATACAAATGACTTGACAGGTTTTACAAGAGCCCACAAATAGAATTTCAGAATAAATACAACAGCAAGTTTAAAATATATTGTGATGATGCAAATGCTAGCGCATTGTTGAAGTTGTAATAACACAATAGTATAAAAAAAAATCGGTATCAAGCTATCACTGATCCTTCCCGCACTATAGAAAACGCATTTATTTTCGGGACCATTTTGGTAAAAGTTACGTCGAAGTTTTGCTATTTCGGGGGGAGAAAGGCGATCAAGTTGTGTTTTGAATTCGTCAGTTTCTGCTTTCTTATAAACACCGAAGTGTGAATCGGAATAAAACTATAGCTGATCGTACCTACTCCACTGAAATTGCACAAAAAAAAAAACAATACAAAATACTTAGTCTACGCATTCCAGGAATCATTTTGGTATAAGTTATGTTGGAGATCGTAATGTATTTGGGAAATAAAGGCGAGAGTCGTGTTTTGAATTCGTCGGTTTCTGCTTCCTTGTTAAACACCGAAGTGTGAATCGGAATAAAACTATAGCTGATCGTACCTGCTCCACAGAAAACGCACAAAAATAAATACAAATACTAAGTGTACACATTTCAGGGATCATTTGGTGTAAGTTAGGTCGGGGTTCGTAATGTATCACCGGGGATGTATAGGGGAAATATGCGCGAGAGTCGTGTTTTGAATTCGTGTTGGTTTTTGCTTTGTTAAATATCTCAAAGCACCTCATCTTAGAGCACCCTTCAGTCTGCTCCGTTCTCTCTTTTACAGAAAAATAATTCGTGTTTTGTTCTTTTAAGAATAGAAACAAGACGAAATACATCAAAACACGCCTCATACAAATTATCCTGACAAATACCTAAGACTGATATATCACGTTTTAAATTTAGCGCGGTCTTCGCATGGTTGACTGCCGGATACCAAGGGAATGTGGAAAGTGGTTTGCACTTGTAAACTAACTGTACATAATTAGCACTTTTTGACGCTTTTCATATGACTTTTGTTTTTTCTTCTGATATAGGGGTGTTTTCTCGGTCGATTTTTACGCAAAAAGTTTCATTTTGAAGCTAAAATCGTGCTCTACCAGAATCCCGTGAAAGGCATTTCAGGACCTCACCGTTTTGCGGCAATCGCTAACTGAAGTTTCTTGCCCATACAAATTTATACGAAAAATGACTGATATTCAAGAGCCCAACATACCCTGGTTATTCCAACCAAACGACATATGATGCATATCAGTATAAAGATCTACTCTTGCCTAACATGGTTCCTGTGAAAGGCTGTTCGAAACTAAAGCGTTAGTGAGTTATGACAGTTTTAGTCGTGCGCCTTGACGGCCATTTCGCCATTTTCTCTGTATTTGAACCTCCCGCCGGCTTGAGGTAACGCGCCAGTGATTTCTGTCTTTTAATTTATGGCATACGGAAATGTCCAGCCATTCTGCCCTATGTAACATGTTTTAACATGTTTAAAAACTTCATATCTAATCGATTGGCTATTTGACCTTTTTAGGATATTCTAGTAGTTATCAAGGGTAGACAATCAATTAACAGGAAAACCAAAGATAAGCATATACTGGCAGTCCCCGCCCCTACTGGTAATTCCTTATAATTTTTAAAAATACTTCGGGGGGAGGGGGTGGGGCACATGCCCCAAAGGAAGTTCGAATTTTTGAGGGTATCATATATAGAAAACTACTTATAAAGACAGGGAGAAACAATTATTAGTTCGAGTTTCTAGTTATCGAGGCAATACAAGGCTTTTTTACGTATATCATATCCAAAGCAGTGGCAGCGCCGCCCCCCCTCCCCCCCTCGTTCGCCTTATGATACATAAATACTATGTTGGAGGGGGCTGAAAAAAAGCGTACCTTAATTTACAGTAAAACGTCCCTTTATTTACAGTAAATTTAAGGAAATTTTGAAATCTACAGTAATTTTGAAACTGCGTTGCCGATAATAAGGCCATGTCCATCGCGCATAACTAATGTTTCATTGGCCGTTACTAACGTTCAGTTGACACGTGTTATTTCAATCGAGGGATTAACTTGAGTGCGATTGTAATTGTTAAAGGCAGGTGGGCGGACTGTTTGCCTCGCAGGATACTTTATCTTCTATGGCCTACAATTGCAGTATTTATCAAGAACAACAATAGCTTACAATAAACGAAGTTCTAACGGTTTCTTTTTATTGGCGCGCATTTAAAGATCGATTTTTTTACTTTGAACAGAGTTTATATTTTTCAGAATAGGTTACATTTACTAGAAGTCATTAGAGGTGCTTTCACGCTGTCTTAACGATAAAAAGGTAAAAGGGGATACTGCTTTTAAGGGATGGTTAATATGGTCGGATACAGCGTTAGACAATGATGATTAGTAATCACAATCCCCGGGTTGTCGTTTACTCTACTGCCTGGTCTGAATAACTATAATAATTACAACTTTTCAGTTTCTTTTATAAACTGCTTACATTTTTGTTGTTTCTACGTAGAACCAAAATTGCATAATCGTGGATAAGATCAAATTCTTCGTCTTTTGATGTTGTTTTATATATTTGTAATTCGAATGGCATATTTCAATAATCAATAAATCATGCTTCTTGAGTTGATTCTATTAGTAATATCAGCATTTGAAATGCTCAAAGGCGGAATAGTTGAAATGTTCATGCGCGGAACAGCAACCAAAACAACAGCAACAAAAAGTAATGCAAAAAAATGTGCTAAAATCCGAAACCTGAGCTAAAACTACCTCATGATAACTATCCCAATATATCTTCTCCCTGCCCTCCTATACCACACCATACTGGCATGCAAATCCGATGCACGTAAACGGAACCTAGCAACCGTCTTTTACTAATTCTAATTCCTTTGACTTGCCCTTGTTTTAGTTACTTACCTTCTAACCGCTGTTAACGCCGTGTACGCAGCCACACCAGGTGGTGCTTACTAAGACTAGACTATCGCGAATGCTCTTAGCTTATGGCAGCACCGCCTTTTTATCCGATGAGTACGTTATTAGCCCTTTTTTAATGTAATTGTTAAATTGTCGGAAAAGACACTTGCGTCTTTTGTTTTTAAAAATAAAAGAGAGTTCATTACAGGGAGTCTACCATGCGTTTCTGATGGACAGTGCTGAATAACGTATGCGCATGCGCGTGTTCTGGCGAAAACAAACAAAATCTCAGTGTTGAATCGTTCGAGTAAAGGTACGAAAGGCTGACTTCGGTCGCTGTTTTGACTTACTGTACAGCATTAAAACCATACTGTACAAAAGATGACAGATTTGTTTGATAATGAGGGAGTCATAAAGAAAATTATAGCCTTAGGTTTGATCTAGTTTTCTTAGCATTCGCCAAAATGTGACAGTTCGCCGGTAAAATGCCGCCATTTCAAAACAAATAGGCTAGTTTAACCGCGCGGTGCTGGAACTAGTCTTGCGTTTTTCAGCACTGTCTTTCTGATGCAATTTGTGGTGTTACCGTTGAGAGCACAATCATTTTAATGTCACTTGAAACTAAGATGTTTCCCAAAGGAAAGGCGCGCGCATGTTTTTTTCAAGTGCTTGCATGCTCTAATTTCTAAACGCTTGCAATCTGATCATTTTTTCCGATTTTCTCGCAGACGGTTGCGCAGGAGAGTAGGGCAGTGACCACGACAAGCAACAAGCGTTTCGAAAATATATCTTGCTCGTTTCCTGCGCATGCAAAGCTTACTGCGCGCGAAGCAAAGGTCCATACCCTGTGCGAATGTTACTAGCGCCGAATACGAATAGGATATCGTGCCAAATTGCTTTTTGGGGGGTCCTGAAACAATAGAATGGGATGCTTTTAAGACATTTTATTTATTCTACACATTACACTATAACCTAAGTCATGCAAATTGCAGAGTGAGATCTCGTTCTCGGTCGTTCTCGGTCGTTCTCGTTCTCGTTCTGGTTCTTTACCTCTAAAACTGACAAAAAGAAAACGTCTTAGTTATTTGTGTATGATCTTTTGGTGCGCAATTTTGTGTTTTGCACTCTTCTCGCTCGATGATAAGGTTTTAGGTAGTACAAAAGCTACGACAATAACAGCTTTATTAAATTTTAAGCCCAGGTCTGTAAATTATTCAGCATGGGCTGAGGTGTGCTTGAGCCAACTATATGATGAGGTGAGTAGAGGAAAAGATGGCCGGCTCATTCTCAGGGGCCCAAGGCGACGAGGAGACCAGATGCGGAAGTACTCGCGACCACGAATTTTTTCCCTCTTTCTTTTGTCATCGCGTGTATATTCCCACTTCTGGTGCCCTTGGTCCCCGAGTACATTCAATTGACAAAACGTTACACGCAGTGGCTACTATATGCAGCTAGGCGCTTCAGTGGTTTTTATCCATGCTTACATGCGGGCTTGTCACGTAGTCGCTGAGCCGGTTGACGACTATGTTTTGTCAATCAACTGTATGTTACCAGCAAACGTGTATGACTCCGATAGGCGCGCCTGCAATAAAGTAGGCTATTAAAACCAAGCGCTCAGTCTTGGCAACACCTGCCAAAGATTGCAGGAGTAAAAGGTCGTATCGCATCGCGCGACAGGGTCCAGAAACGACTGCGTAGGAGAACAAGGAAAAGATAAGCAAGAAAAGTTTATCATATTTATGCGTTACAGTTCTTCTTTTAAACCTCAACCTGTTTTCACTCTAGTCCTCAGCGCTATTCTTACAAGTATAGTATAGCAAGTGTTTAAGAATAGAATAAAGGATGTGTACATATCTTAACTGCATGACGTGACGCTCACGGTGATGTCGTCGATGGCAATGTCCCCGGTGTAGCTCTTGCCTCTTGCGTGCTCGAATTCACTATTCGTCTTCACCCATATTTTGCTTACGTCCAGCCCCCACCACAAGATCCGTCCTTTTTAGGCTCCCGAAAAAAGTTGAGACTCTAAATTACAGTACATTTCACAAGCTTAGAACCTTATTTCTAACATTGCGAACAAGGATAGTCTACCGTGTAACTTGGAGTTTTTTTTTATGGGGCTCCGCTCCGAAGCGCCGCGTGAGCGGAGGTATGGACCTAAGAAAAAGTGACATATAAAACAAATATTGAAAACCCAACGACTCGTCCGTCCTTCCCTTGGTGCACCAATATAGTCACGTGATTGTGACGCCATCAAGACGTCACTAGAAGCAAACATATGCTGACGTAATCAAATAAAAAAATATTTATTTTTCATAAAAGAAACATCGTGTGACAACAAAACTCGGTACGTGTGATGTATGTTTCAAGTGGGGTGAAGTGAGATGGTCACGTGACGTCATTCACGTCGTATGACAACTAAACTTGTTATGTGTTATCAGGTCATGTAGATGTGGGGAAAGGGGTATAACAAGTTGGGCGCGTGATCTGTGAAATCGTTGACGTCGTCAAAAACACAAATAACAATAATATTTAATATTTCTTAAATTATTAAGCAAAAATAAGCAAAAGTTTGGTCGTTTGGAGCTCCTCTTTTAGGCAATGGCTAAATCTATATATTTAATTATTAGACTACGAGTTCGAGTTTTCTATGAGTCAATAGATAGTCAACGAGGCGCGTAGCATTTGACTATTTGACTATTTCTTAATAATAATTCATGTTGTTTTTGTGAAAAACGCCGTTTTTTTGCTACTCCCTATCTATCGCTCAATAGATAGTGAGTAGGAGCCAATCAAATTGCAGGATTTGTGATAGTATGTGAGTAGATTTATACTGATACGTTGTATTCAAGGAAAACGGTTGAAATGTATCAGACGGAGTCCATTTCTAGTACATTTCACGTCTGGCTATTTGAATTTTCAATTGATTTCTGCCGTCGCCGTTCGCGTTGCCGTCGTCGTTGCTTAACCCATTGACTCCTGGCTTTTTTGGAGCTGAATTTACAAAAAACAGACTGAAAACAGATACCTCCCCCCCTATTCTGAGTTTTATACAGCCCGTCAAAGTTAAACACAGCTGCACCTAGTCAGCGGTATCCAAGCTTTCCAACAGTGCTTTGCGGTCCCCACTTTTAATCCCTCGTCGATGTGCTGAAGCCAGCACAAGTTGATGGTTGCTTGTATTTTTCATCAAAAATACAGCTATGAGCATATTAGGGGAGTGTCTCAGGACATCATGAAGTCTTTTGGGGCATAATTGAGTGCTTTGCTTATGGATATTTGCAAGCAAAGGTGGATTCATGATGATTTTTTCTTGTTTGGCTTTGCCCGGATAAGAAAATAATTTCCTAATGAATCACCACAGCTCTCCTAAATGGTGTCTTTTCTGAAACCAAATTGATTCCAAAATTGTTTACACTGCTATTCTGGGTCTGTATGACCTGGAATTGATTTGTTTGGCTTCGGGGTGAAAAGACTTATAAAAAACCATCTGACTTTGGGGAGAGGAGTGTTGACTGGCCCTCCCCTCGTGAATTTTCCCCTGTATCTCCCAGAATGCTTTGCAATACGTAAACATATTTTCGTGGTTGTACAATCCTTCAAGGAATGGGCATTGTGTTTTGAGGCCAAGGAAATGTACCTGGAGGATCAGAATAAAGGTATCTATTTGTGTCTTGAGCTGTGTTTGCTGATCTCTCTCCCTTGTGTGGTATTTTGAGCGTTTTATTGAGAGGGGTGATTCTGCTTTTCTCTCCTTGTTCGATTTGAGATTTGTCAAAGAACCTGTGCTATTATTTGGCTTAAGAGTAGTTGCCAACACCTTGGTTGGATGCATATCTGCAAGACCATTTATCCCTTAGACTGATGCCTGAGTATCTTCATCTTGTTGTGTTTATTTTGAATTTATGAATTTTTTGGGTTGTGGGTACTTCCCAAAGCCGGTACAGGCCGGTCCAGGGGTCAATGTGTTAAATTCCTTGTAGAGACATTTAGCACCCTTTTTTTCTCGGAAACGGCAAACGTCCAGCCACAACCACAACGCGTAAACTCTAACTTTCATAAGTCAATTGAGGACGCTCCTTTGACTACGTTTGTTAATGAAGAATTATATCCTTAGTTTATTTTTATGTTTTGCTTCAAACGGGCTATCGTCCATAACGCGATTTAACTGATTTATCTAGTCTTGGTGTGCTACGTTATTTTTCGAATATTTTAACTGAACTTCCAAGTAACATCCCTTAACGGACACCTTGTTTGAACCTTATTATCCGGCACGGATAGATACAATGCGGATGGAGCCGAATAAAAGAAAATCACATAAAGTAACTCAGTTATTATGGACTCTCACTTATTACGCTACCTTACGGCCCCGAGAAAGGTCGCGATAGCAAGAAATAACCATGTTTGGTTTTAGAAGTAAAAGTGGGCTAGAAAACAATGGCGGATGAGGTGTATTCTAACCTAGTTTAGTATTGATGGGCAAACCACCGATAGCCTGTATTGGCAGGCAAACACAGCAACGATGTTGAGAAACATGACGAGTCACTATTTCCTTCTCTTGTAATGGCATTAAGCTTCAAAGATTTTATAGGCACTGAAGTCAATTAAAGGAGCTTTTTGATAAAGCAGAAAACGTATTTATCCCGAGACAGTTTTTATCTTACTAACTATTAAAATTGGCTTTATGCGAGCAACATTGGCCGCCATGCTTTTTGCTGAAGTGAAATAATTGGCACATTGATATGGATTTTATTATCGAATAATTAATAAAATTGTATTACACATTAATTTCGTCACTTCGGCAAAGGTGGGGACGAGAAACCGCAACCCACCTCTGCAAAAATGACTTACAATAGAGAAATAACCAGATATGAAGGCAGACTAATGGGGAGGCGGAGGGAAATTGCTTTCCGGATGGCTACTCTGCACGTCTGTATCGTTCATTATCTCTTAGGAGAAGGCCGCACCCCGCGATCACAGGGGTTCTAATAGTGAACCACGTGCCGTGAAAATGATATCCGGATATTCCCCGCTGTCGCCATCAACCTGTCAACCATATCTTTTTAGTGAAACTATAATTTAACCTTACTCGAGACAAAATATAAAACTCGGGAACCTCGCAAGAACAAGCGATTTGATTGGTTGAGAAACTCGGGATAAAATGCATGTGGATATTTTCCTGCGCCCCGAAATCAAGCAAAATGGCAAAATGACGACATTTCCATCTATCAATGGAAATGGTATAATTGTTAATTTTCCCGAGGGACCAGTCTCGTACCCAGACGCCACGCGATGCATTCTGGAGAGGTTGGATAAGCGCACGGTGCATGACGGTCAGGATGTCCCCACAACAGCAAATAACGACTGGGTACGGGTCTGCCGTGGGACAATGTTTGTTTTTTTGTCCTAATCAGCACATCTCGGAAAGAACTTTCATCAACAAGAAAAACCCACAATATAGACAAACCTTGATAATAAAGAGCTTTATTTACCTGATGTTTAATGAAGTGCATTTCATAAGGAGCTTAAAATGGAGCAATTCAGACACGAGGTTCCGCTGTAAAAGGAAAAGTTCCTCCCACCCCCGGGTACGAATTTGCTATTATAATCACAACACTTGCCAATCTATTATCACTGAGCCTCGGTCGGCTGGAATAAATCTATTTTTGCACAGGTAACAAGACAGTTGTGTTAAAAGATTGATAAATTAGCTATTTGCTGTTTCCAGTTTGAAATTTTAAATTTTGCGCTCAGAGCAATTCACCTGACATGTTGACTCATTGACGGCAGATTGATTAACTAACAAAAGATTGTTTAAAAAAACAACTAGCTAGCAGGCGTTTCCAGATAGTGCTCCCAAAAAGCCAGAAAAGTTCTCACAAAATCACCAAAAAAAGTGTTTAAAAAGTGCTCCAAAATCAAAATAGTGATCAAATAGTGCTCCTTGGCGAAAAGAAAATTACCGTATATTTTTAAAACAATTTAGAGATAAGTTGTGTTTTAATTAAAATTTGAATAAAAATAAAATATTAAATACATGCATTAGAGTATCTTATATTGTTGTCCATGAACGGGTAAATCACACTTTAGTGTATAACAACTAACTGTTTTATGAATGACTTTGTTCTCTTTTGTGTTTGTTTACCTTTGTTGTTTGGATACTACTAAAAAACAATGTTCATTTACAAACATCACTCATTTAACTTTAAATAACTTAATTGCCACTAGCGAGCTAATCCGGCAATTGGCGGTCAGCGGAGGCTGGCGCGTGAGAACGATAACGGACGACAACATGTACAAAAACAATGATAATACAATGAAAATACTTGCGATGCGCATACTTAACGTGACATGCAATAGGCAAACAAACGAAAAACACGATGAAAGCCCATCATCGGATTAGCTCACTAAGTAAGACCGCTACAAAGTTGGCTGCAGATGGTAGACAAGGAAAAACTGCCTGCGGTAAAGCATTCCAGACGGGGATAGTGCGTGAGTAGAAGAAGAATTGGAAAGCGTTAATTTTAGCTGGGAGGAGTGAAAATTGCTATTAAAGGCACTGGTTTTTGTGAAGTAGACGGCAGGCAAAAGGGGTGAAACATCAGGCGGAAAATCAATTTTGATCAGGCTGGAGTTTATCTTATAAAAAAGTGCGAGGTCACTAACTATTCTTCGATGTTGGAGTGACTGCCAGCCTAACACATTAATCATTTGGGTAACGCTACTTGTTCTTTGGTAATTCCCTGTGGTGAAGCGTGCGGCTGTACGCTGGACAGATTCCAACGTGCTAATATCCCTCTTGGTATGTGGAGACCATGCCACCGAACCGTACTCGAGGATGGGGCGGACGAGGGACGTGTAGGCTCGCTCCTTGATTCGGACTGAACACGATGAAAGGTTCCTCTGTAGCACTCCTAAGACTCGATTCGCCTTCTTTTTGACTTCTTCAGCTTGCATGTCCCAACGAAGGCTTGATGTGATGTAGACGCCTAGGTATTTTTGGCACGTGACGCTCTCGAGGACGGAACCACAAAGAGTACACCCCTACTGATGGATGACACTTCAGAGTGATTGACATGATGTAGCACTTTTTTGGCGCAAAAGCCATTTGCAATTTCTCCGCCCAGAGTTCCAAGAGGTGTAGGTCTTCTTGGAGAATATCGTGGTCGTCAGGTGAGTTGATTGGGCGATACAATACACTGTCGTCGGCAAACAGCCTTACATGCGACTTCAGACCAGTTGGCATGTCGTTGATGAAGAGCAAGGATAAGACCGGGCCTAAGACAGTTCCTTGGGGGACTCCGGATGTCACTGGAGACCATTCTGAACAAGACCCATTCCCAACAACTCGTTACCTTCTATCCGTAAGGAAGCAATAAAGCCAAGTGAGTAGTTTCCCCCTGATCCCGTAATATTGAGCTTTAAGGAGAAGACGCTGATGGGGAACAGTGTCAAACGCCTTGGCAAAATCCAAGAACACAACATCAACTTGACCATGGGCGTTTAAAACGGAGGCCCAGTCGTGGATCACTGAAGTGTAATTATTTCTCCTAACGAGAAATAATAACAATAAATGTAAAACAGGAAAACATGGCAAACAGATAAGCCATTCTTTTATTGTAATAAACTCCACAGGCTACCCAATTTTTGTGGTTACCAAAGCACAGGCTACCCATTAAAATGTCGAAATCACCAGTCTTACAGTCTAAGACTAGTTGAGACAATATTATTTGTAGTTAAGGAAACTATATAAGACAAGAAAATCTAGTAAATTGGGTTAAAAAAGCTAGAAGTTGACTTGTTTACCCAAAAAGTGCTCTCTGATCAAAATAGTGCTCCTAAACCCAAATTGCGCTAAAATAGTGCCGAGCACAATCTGGAAATGCCTACTGGCTGAGCAAGGAAGGATAGCTGAATTTTACAGAGGTCATTAAGGACTGTGCAATAATTATCAGGAGGGGGTCCGTAAAAAGAGCTTCGAATAATGAAAAATAAAGTAGGACCCTCAACCCCATCTAACAGCTTCGGGTTTATCTCTGAACCCCCTCTGATTTTACTAAAAGCCTCCCTTTATTGATCTTATTCAAATATGGTAGACGAGTTATGGTGGTTTCTTTAAAACCATTTTCAAATAAGGTTACAAAACGTTGAATGCTGACAAATATATATATATATATATATATATATATAAAATGATGGTTGAAGGCTTTCATAGAAAGTGCTCAATACTCGAAAGTAGAGCGGTGTATAGTGTTGGTTTGAGAAAAATACAAACTACATAGGTTTCCCTACAGGTCTGTTTCGTGGTTGCCCACTCATCAGGGGATTTTTTTATATATATATATATACATGTAACAGCTAGAGTACGCAAAATCAGAAAATCCCCTGATGAGTGGGCATTTTTCAGCTAAAGTGCATATCGTTCTAATTATTTGGGTTCCCTTTGGCAGCTCTAGCTGTCAGCGGACTTCCCCCTAAGTCAGCCATGTTATTCTTGCACCACGTTTGCTCCTGTGTTTTTGTTCGGTAAATAGGGAATTTTATAGCCAAAATAAAACAGTTAGGCGAAATGGGGAAGAAGAACAAGAAAGGTAAGACAATTTTTTACTTATCTTTTTGGTCTAAGTTGTGATTGCCTTAGAAGAGATGTAATAGAATATAACGATAATTCGGTGTTTCATCAACAGTTCTGATTTGTAACGCATCTTTTAACCAAGTCTTTAATTGGTAGATACACGTGTATGTATGGGCAAGCCATCACATTTATTACCTTACCTTGAATTGTGATTATTTATCGAACAGTTCTTTGTAAAGATAGAATGATCGAAGCGTAAATAGTTCTTTTTACCAAGGGTGTTTTCATTGAATCTCCAAGAGAGGGGGCACAGGCTACCCACCCGCGTCAGTGAAGGATTTCTAAGGACATACGAATTACAAATAAACAAGTCATATGTTCATTCTCTTATTCATGGAATAAACTTAGTTGGAATGTAAATGTATGCGTTTGTGTTTTTTTTCTTCCCAAGAAAAAAAGCTTTATTTTACGAATTTACAGCCATATAAATTTGTCTTGGATTTTGAGTTGATACTAACTAACTACTATGTTAAAAAGGCAAGGCTGGTAACTTAATTCTGACTACCTCACTTTCAGCACGATTTTCTGCCAGATTTTAAGCAGTCTGAAATCACTGACACAGGTACAGAATGGGAGAGGGATGGAACTATCCCCGAATCAATTTTTTTGAACGTCGAATTTAGCTTTCCGTCGATGGTTGGGACATAGCAGCTGGTCAAATGGCATCCTCGTAATGTCATTTGCATAGACAGCGTAGCCCCACAGCACCCTAGACCTGACTGACAGAAGATATGACTCTTAGATGTTTATTTGCGTGAACTCATATGTCCTTAGAAATCCTTCACTGACGCGGGTGGGAATCCTGTGGGGGGAGGGGGGGGATTTTGATTTTCAAGACACTTAAAATTTCAGACCTCCCCCCTCAGTGTTATTTTTTGTTGGTGTCCCCCCTTTACAGCCCCAAGGATTTCAAAGCTACATCACTATTATTTAAAAAAAATTGATAAGCTGTAATAGTTTTATTATCTGTTTATGTTTAAAGTCTGTCATTAAAAGTGATAATCTCAAACATATAAAGCACTGTGTATAAATCTAAGTTATGATATTGATCTGTTGTTGGACAGCTCTCAACTGTAAAAGTTTATTTTTATTTGTTCCTTTTTATTATAAACGGTATGTGTAAATACCGTTGAATGAATGTACTACAGTATGCAAAAGAATTTAGAAGCTGGAAGTTATCTTTGTTATGATTTATAAGGATGAAAGTATTGAATAGATTGATTTTTCTACTCAATATTCAATGTCAGGAAAATGAAAAAAAAATCAGAGCTCTCCATTATGTGGCTTAAAGCCACATTGTCACCAGTCTACTTCCGGTGGTCCAACAAAAACCTCAACCGTTAAAAGACAAAAGAATCTATTAGAATCCGAGATATTAAACAGGCCATCCGCTCGAAATAAGCAGTCACATCCTCAAAGAAACTTCCAATAAACACACTGCTTTCAATATTTTGAAATATTTTTCGCATTTTTCGTTAAAAATCATCAGATATTATTATGTAATCGACCGGAGGTAAACTGGTGACAATGCGGCTTCAATAACACATATTATGGTCTTTTGAAACACATAATGCTGTTTAAAAATTTTAATGTGTTGAGATTGTGTTATACAAGCTCTTCCCCTAGAAGCTTTTTTAAGCATACAGTATATTATGTGAAACTACTGTATAAATATTTAAAGAACGTCATCAATCATTAACCCCTATTTGCCATTTAGAACCAGTGGCTTCTAGAGCAGAGTTGATGGTGATGACTGTCTCTGACATTGTGAACCAACTGATTACTGCTCATGAGAAGGGTGAAAACATTAACCTCAACAAGTAAGTTACTCATGTAGATAGAACAACATAGGAATAAGAAAAATGGGAAAATTATTTATAGATCCCCTGTCTGGGCTGTAATGTTAAGTCACTTTTTTACTTCATCTAGAGTGCCTGACTAGGCTCTAATCTTAAGACACTTATCCACTTCATCTCTAGAGTGAAAGGTAAAGCAGCGAGTAAGTATGGCCTGGCCAGTCAGCCACGCCTTGTGGATATCATTGCAGCAATCCCCCATTCACATCGCAAGGTAACTGAATTATTTCCTAAAATTTACACCACATGATTATCCTATTTAATTTCTTTTTTTTCTTGTGGTAATCCAAAGGTTCTTCTCCCAAAGCTGAAAGCAAAACCTGTTAGAACAGCTTCTGGGGTAAGTGCTAAGCACATATTATGATGTTGATATTTCAGTTTTATCTCATTATTGCTATGTTTGCCTAGATTGCTGTGGTTGCTGTCATGTGTAAGCCGCATCGATGCCCACACATAAACATGACTGGGAATATTTGTGTGTAAGTAGTTTAAGCAACATAATTTGATTGTGTTAGATGCAGCAGATGTATATTTTTTTAAATATATTCTCTGATAATGCTGACATGGTATTGCTTTTATTGGTTGTTTGTAGGTACTGCCCTGGAGGACCTGATTCTGACTTTGAATACTCTACACAGTCTTACACTGGTTATGAGGTATGTACTGTACACATGTACTTGACTTATTGTGTGCATAATGCTACTTGTCTAACTTACTGTGTATACTGTCAACATGAACATCTTGTGCTAAATTTGCATGCTGTAAAGTACAGGAGAAATGAAAACTAATGAAAATCCTAACATAAATCCTTAACCAAGCTCTGTGTGAACTTGGTTTATATGTACATACTGTATGTAAACCAAGTGGCTCTGTGTTAATGTGTATTTACATCTGCCGAAATGTTTTAAATAAGCCTATTTCACATTAAATAAAGCAGAGAATTCCTTTAAATAATTAGCAAGTAACAGCAAACAAAATATTAAGAGCGACTTGTCCTTAAAATTTATAGCTTAAGTCCTGGCGTTTATAAAGGTTTAAACAAAAATACTGAATTAGCAAACATTTTGGAGATGTGCATTTTAGCCTCATGGCATAGCATTTTGAGTAACAAAAATCAGTCACAAATGCAAGGGATCAGTGGCGATGGTACAAAATTATGGCTTCTTTAGCTTAGGTTCAATGCACTTAAAGGCTTTTCCATGATGTTACATTGAATGGGTCTATTTTTATTTGAATTCCGTCTTTTATGGCAGCCAACATCTATGAGGGCAATACGTGCCAGATATAACCCATACCTACAGACGAAGCACAGAGTAGAGCAGCTGAAGCAGTTAGGCCACAGTGTCGACAAGGTACTGTATACGATGCATTTGGACAAAGTCACTTTGCTTCATGTGGCTACATACAGGGCTTCTGGAATTATGCGGAAAAAAAACTCAATTTTCTGCCGGACTCTTTAATAAATGACGCGCTAAATTATGTGGGATTTTGCAATACATTTTTCTTTAAAAATGAACATTTTGCGGGATTCTTTACTGAATTACACGCTAAATTACACGGAATATCAACTGTTATGTCCAAACTATATTTTGTACTGAAGGAAAGCACGAAATAACTTGACAGGTTAAATTTTTGCGCGAAAAAATCTTAGGCGAGTTTTCATTGGCTCCTAGCCACCAGCCAATTAAAAAAGGTATTTTATTATTAGTCCTAGGCCTTTGCGGTTTAGCCAAAAACTCCTAGTCATTTTATTTGTTTTCGAAATTCAGTTAGAAATATCACACTCTTACGAAGAATATCTCTCTTTTTTTTACGAGAAATAGAGGTAAAAACCCTAAAAGAACACATCAGCTGTGCACTTAAATGTTTTGTCTTTCAAAATTTAGCCGAATTACGCGGGATTACGTGGAAATTTGTGGATTACGCGGATTACACGGAGAAAGCCAAATTACGCACTTCTGCACAAGTGCGTAATTCCAGAAGCCCTGTGCAAAATAAAGAATAAGAGGACTAGGAAAGAATTGGGGGACTAGGAAAGAATAGGATAATTGAACGGGGGGGGGGGGGGGGGGAGGATTTGATAGTGGGTAATGTAAGAACAGAACAAGTCTCTGTCATCTTCTATTGCTTTGACAATCATGAAATATATATAAAATATATATTTTTATGTGCTTGTAGGTGGAGTTTATTGTAATGGGTGGGACATTCATGTGTCTTGACGAGGGTTACAGGGATTTTTTCATCCGCAACCTCCATGACGCTCTGTCTGGGCACACAAGCAATAACGTGGAGGAGGCGGTCAAGTGAGTTTTATTAAAAAACATATATTTGATTACAGAAATAGTCAATAAATAGCATATTTTGCAGCTGAAAACTGAATTACAGAATCCGTTCTGCTATTTCCATCCATATTCATCTCACTGTTCATCTCACTGTGCATCTTTATTTTCCTACCAGTAATTTTCATCAATATTTGAAACAGTTGATTTGTTCTATTCTAATTTCTGTGCCATGTGAATTCAGTGTATAAATTATGATTACTCTCTCAGGTATTCAGAGCGCAGTAAGACCAAGTGCATTGGTATCACCATAGAAACTCGTCCAGACTACTGCCTCAAGAAACACCTAAGGTACAGGATATTGCATAGATTCTAGCAATACTCCATTTCTTGAAGCCTCAAGCATCCCACATGTTTTGTAGTCTCTTGGAAATAGAAGTTTAAAGTTTTTATCAGGCTTCCCCAGGTGGTTAAAGGGACACGCTGTAGTGTAGCCACCTTGACAGTCTTCTAAAGTAAACCAGTCAAACCAATGAGGGTGTGAGAAACATTGACGTGAACTTCACTAGCCAATTAGAAAGATTAAGAAATGTGCACAGAGCATGTCATCAAATCTGTGATTCTCGTATACTCTACTAATTGGCTAGCTTTCTTGGTTCACATGTTACACATACTGTAGTTAAAGCGTGGTTTTGTTTGTAGTTCCATGCTGGCATATGGCTGCACTAGGCTGGAGATTGGGGTTCAGAGTGTCTATGAAGACGTTGCTCGTGACACAAACAGGTAACCATAGTCATCTAATATTATTATTATTTTTTACTTTTATTAAAGGTATTAACCCATGTGACTGAGTATTATTATGTTCTTATTGTTATCATTTCAGAGGTCACACTGTACGTGCAGTTTGTGAGTCTTTTCATCAATCTAAAGATGCTGGATTCAAGGTAAACAACTTGATCACAAGGCCTCTCTACATATCTTTCATATTTTTTACAGATATTGATCCCTTGTGTCTCTCGATGTTGTTTGTTGTCTGACAGGCACAATTACAATACTGTTTTACTGCTTTACAATTATGTTTAAGTACTGTTTTTTTTAAATGATGTACTGTACTACAGCATTTGCTGTTAATACTGTAATACCACAATAGTTCTTTCCGCTCCCCTTTTTTCTGACGCTCAACACACCTCTGACTCATCTAATTTTTCACATATTTTGTGTACAGGTTGTTTCCCATATGATGCCAGACCTGCCTAATGTTGGTCTAGAAAGAGATATTGACCAATTCATAGTAAGTTAGATTTGTTTGCCACAGTAGTTATTCAGTAAGAATCTCACTATCATGTTTTTTTTTGTGAAAACAGGAGTTTTTTGAGAACCCAGCTTTCCGTGCAGATGGGCTTAAGATCTATCCAACGCTTGTAATACGAGGAACAGGTAAGAAAAAAAATTTAAAATATATTTCAATAATAAGACTTTTTGGTGGCTTGTACAAAGTTTCTGCTTAGTTTATACTATAACCATAGATTTATGTGTGCATCTAATTGTATTTGCTTTTAAACTGCAGGGCTTGCTTACATTCAGATGTTTTTTTTTTTTTTCATGTTGTTTTATTCCTTGCAGGTCTTTATGAGCTGTGGAAGACAGGGCGGTACAAGAGTTACCCGCCAAACACATTGGTAGATCTAATTGCTCGTATTCTTGCACTCGTCCCGCCCTGGACCAGAGTCTACCGAGTACAAAGGTGAGGTTTGCATGCCCTCAACTGTGGCACAGGGTTGACAATGTACTGCATAAGCACACTGTAGACTTATGGGCCAAAACCGTAGCTAATTTGTGGTCTGCATTCAGAGACATCCCCATGCCTCTAGTTAGCTCTGGAGTTGAGCATGGCAACCTGAGAGAACTGGCACTAGCTCGGATGAAGGACCTTGGTACACAGGTATCCCCTTAGCACCTCTAATCATTTTATACTCTCAATGCTCTGACAGACAAGTTGTTTATATCCGTTTTATTAAATTAGATATTAGAGCAGTGGTTTTAAATTATACGTTTGATATAGCTGGTAGAAAAGATTTTTGGCAGCATTGATTTTTTGCGGTTTTAGCTATGGTAAAACCTCTGTACCAAGTGTTAAGGGGTGTTAATGTTACCCTGTTTATTGATTCCCAGTGTCGTGATGTCAGGACAAGGGAGGTTGGGATTCAGGAGATTCACCACAAAGTCAGGCCATTCGAGGTGAGACTCCCAGGCAGCACACACATGTGGGCGCCTGCATAAAGTGTTCAATGTTGGAAATTTGCCATCCAGCATTGGTTGGAACTCGATCGCATATATAAATGTATGCCAAAATTCATGAAGGAAAGAACAAGGTTTCCAAAGAAATATAATAGGTTCACATACATAAGAATAAAGGTAGTGGAAATCCTGAAGAAACATTAATCTTTATGCCCGAAATGCCTGAACTACAGTACCGCTCACGAACATAGGGACACTGTTCGCGAATTTCGCGAACAATTTCGCGAACATATGTCCACATGTTCGAGAGCGGTACTGTAGATATATGAGCAAAGCAGGTATTTTTTTTCCTATTTTGCTGATTTGATTTTACATTTTACAAATAATTGTTATCACAGAATAAGTTGCAAATTGTTAAAAAATGTTTTATGATAACCCTGCTACAGTTATATCTAAACAATAGAATAGATAATTGGGTATACATTATTTGCTTTTAAGCTCAGGCTTTCTTGGTAGCCTGTCCAAGCCTTCAATTTACACAGGTTTCTCCTCTCTTGTTCTTTTAGATCGAGCAGATTCGTCGTGATTATGTGGCTAATGGTGGATGGGAGACTTTTCTGTCGTATGAAGATCCAGAACAAGGTATGTTTGTGCCTAGGAAGGGCAGAGGCTGGGGCAAGGGCGGGGTCACATGCTCGGGGAGAGGTTGAGGCAAGGGCAAGGGGGACATGTATTTCTTAACCAGGACTTGCGTCTGAATTATTTTGCCGGACAAATATGGGTATTTTTTTTTTCAGGACATTTTATTTATTTTTTATTTTTTATTTTCAATATGTTTTTTTCACTGATTGAACAATGAGAGTCTCAGAGAAAAGATTATGAAGTTTGTTATTTTCTATGAGATTACACAGTGTTTGAAGACGCCCATTGTTTCCAATGTTAAAAGATTTAGTTCAACGAACAAAGAACTACTCTAAATAATCCTGTAGATATCTTGATCGGCCTTCTTCGACTGCGCAAGTGTTCCGATCAGTCGTTCCGCCCCGAGCTCAAAGACCGCTGCTCTATCGTTCGTGAGCTGCACGTGTACGGCAGTGTGGTTCCCGTTAGTGCACGTGATCCGTCGAAGTTCCAGCATCAGGTGAGATTTCTTAATCACGTGTGACCAGTTGTTCGATCGTGAAGTGAAGGTTTATGGGCGCAGCGTCACGTACAATGCCATGATCCCTTAACAGACGATCTGTTATTTTCCTATCTCACGATTTCAATGCGTTCCTTTACTGATTCCTGACTTAGAAATGTTGTTTTGTTTATTCCGTTCCATATGTGTCGGGACGTACCGTGTCTTGTTTGTGTGATGTTTTGTGTGTGTTTTTCCATAGGGTTTTGGGATGTTGCTTATGGAGGAAGCGGAGCGCATCGCACGAGAGGAGCACGGCTCAATCAAAATAGCCGTCATATCTGGTGAGTGGAACCAAAAAGTTTAACCCCGTGTGAACCGCGCTATTGTTAAAGGCAAAAACGGCACAAGCTCACTAAACATAGCTTAGCCCGTGTAAATTGCGTCATTGTGACCAAACATTGCTGAGACACTTGCGAACAGTGCCATCTTTCTAGGCAAAAACCAGTTCTCCAAACATTGCTTATTGCCGTGCGAACAGCTCTATCTTTGTAGGCAAAAACTGCTACGAAGCAGTTTGTCAACATTTTCTTGTGGTTAGCCAGGTGAGGCATCTCCAATAATCCTGGGCGATGTTTGTACGTGGCTTTAGAAAGGCTTAAAACAATGATTTAGATATTTCTAATAACGCATGGTCAACTCTCGCCCCATCATCAAACGTTACTTTTCATTTCAAGATTGCGCTGCGAACTGCGATGAGTAAAAGTTTACAATTTCTTTTTATGATAGGTGTTGGTACTCGAAATTACTACCGTAAGCTAGGGTACGAACTGGAAGGGCCATATATGGTAAAAAGTCTGATCTAATACACGAGCATTACCAAACACGAGGTTGTGGTGCAAGAGTGCGGGCCGACACCAAATATGGTAAAGGGATCTAATAGTGTGACTTATACGGACGATGGTATTGCGGCCCAAGAATCTGGACGCACAACATGTGGTAAAGCGTCTAAACTAATACTGCGACATGCACCAAATACGGTAAAGGGCCTGCCTTAGAGCTGTACGTAACAAGGATGGACTGGCTTCGAGACTGACATGACCATAGCAAGGGGACTGCACTTAAACGTCCGATGGGAGACCATGTATGATACGCTAATCGTGGAGTCCATACGTAGCAGAATGTACCGTAACAGAATGTACCGTATGCGTATGACAGTAGCCATCGTTTCTAATCATTGCCTAGCCCCGTGCAAATAGCGCCGTATGTCGCAAAGTCAATGCGGCAGTTTATGGAGAGTGTAAGTGCCATTATGGTTTAGAATCAGTGCCATATATGGTTTAGAGTCAGTGCCATATATGGTTTAGAGTCAGTGGAATATATGGTTTAGAGTCAGTGGAATATATGGTATAGAGTCAATGCCAAATATGGTTTAGATTCAGTGCCAAATATGGTTTAGAGTCAGTGCCATATATGTTATAGAGTCAGTGCCAAATATGGTTTAGAGTCAGTGCCAAATATGGTTTAGAGTCAGTGCCAAATTTGGATTAGAGTAAGTGCCAAATGTGGTTTAGAGTCTGTTCCATATATGTTTTAGAGTCAGTGCCAAATATGGTTTAAAGTGAGTGCCAAATATGGTTTAGAGTCTGTGCCATATATGGTATAGAGTCAGTACCATATATGGTATAGAGTCGACTCTAATGCTAAACATAACGTGATGTTTAATAAATTTGTACTAAACTTCCTTCGAGCTATGAATTGATTTTTGAACCAACAGCAAGTGTATTGCTATAATTGGTTTAAAAGTGATACTTGTAAAAGACTGTTCAACGCAGTTATTGAATATTATTGATGGAATGAATATGGATGATTCTATTTTTTTTGTATATTTGAATAATTTGATACTGTAATGTAAGTGTAGACTTGTGTTATATGCTCAAATAAATGTGAATACCTCTTACTTTTCTATGTATAATTTTTCACACAAAATGACGAGAGGTTTGACCTATACCCTATTTGAAGTCCTTGCCAATAATTAATTGTCTTGTTCTAGAAGACACGTACGTATTGATAAATAAAAGGCCAGAGCGATCCGTCGGCTAATCGGCGGCCTATGGCTTATGCCTTGCTTTCCTTACCCCGAACACCCGCGTGACAACGCGTAGCCCCATATCCAACATGGCGGCCAATTGGCGGAAGCATTGAGTTTCCGCAATAAAACATCACCCGCAAGCATTCGGTTGGTCTGGCATTTTCATGTTTGTCCTCAAATGGGTGGTTAGATTAATAATAAAATAAAAGGTAAAATTAACAGTGAAACAGCAATCCATGGGTCCTTTCGGTCGCAGATCTCCCATTTCGCAATTTTCATTTGCCATTTGCGCTGTTTTATGAAATAGGTGTACAAGAATCTTAATAATAGTGCAGCTCGTCAGCCATCATGAGCCGTTGAATCGACTCAACTAAAATCCAATGTTACCGTGCTTTACCAGCTGTAGTACAGTCCCGTGCTATCTTTTGCAGTCGTTCGTCTATCCTTTGCTATCTTTCTGAAACGAATACTGCCCTTGCAGACCACAGCACCTCTGCTTTTACTGCGCTCTTTTAGACGTTTGTGCATGTAAAATGTCACTGTATTTTAGCGGTTCGTTTCTTGTGTCGATGAACCAAATACACGACCAGAAGATCAATGAACTCTGCTATAGTCAGAATGCTGCAGCCTAGAAACAAGCCCATATTGCCGCCAAAGTCACCTAAAACAAGTAAGGGAAGGTAAACTACCCGCATTATTTTCGTAGATAATGCTGCAGTAATCGCAGAAAGTATAAAGAGGAAATCAACATCGTGCAGGCATCAAGGCCAATCACCATTTTAAGCTCCCTCAATTTTTATCTAATTTAATCTATTATCACATGCCAAATAAAGCATCAAACATAATTCGTGGATGTTATTTGTGAATGAAAAAAAAAAAAGAACAAAGAAGAGTACTTGAGAAAGAGCAACATTCAAACTGAACAAAAAGTTCAGCATAACAAACCTGCAAGATCGCTTATTGTGTACGCCTCCTTTTCCTTGCGAACTTCGGTGGTAAGTTCCTTGTAGAAGACGTTTAGCTGGATAACTCGCCTTCTGTTAAACCCAAAATAAAGCATTAACCCTTTGCTTCTTTTTGATAAATGAGGATGTCTCCACTTTACCATTCTCGGAATTTTCCTGTCATTAGCATATATTGTGAGGTTTCCTTTGCTTACATGTCTCGCCTGTACCACTCTTGAAATTTCTCTGCCATTAGCATATTGTGTGGTTTCTGTCTCTTACATGTCTTACCTGTACCACTCTTGGAATTTCTCTGCTATTAGCATTTTGTGGGGTTTCCTTTGCTTACATGTCTCGCCTGTACCACTCTTGGAATTTCTCTCCCATTAGCATATTGTGTGGTTTCTGTCTCTTACATGTCTTACCTGTACCATACCTGGAATTTCTCTGTGACTAGCATATTGTGAGGTTTCTATCTCTGACATGTCTTATCTGTACTATTCTTGGAATTTATCTGTGTCATTAGTATATAATTGTGATTTTTCGTTCTTTTTACATGTCTTACCTGTACCATTCTTGGAATTTTTTTGTGTCATTAGCATATATTGTGAGGTTTCTTTCATTGGAAATCGTTTCCCAGAAGTTGTCAGGTGGGTAATACAGCGACGACAGCTGAACATCGAACTCAACACGGCTGCACCTCACAGGACAGCTACACATGTTCGGCTGGAACCTCCCTAGACAGATGATAGCCAAGGCAATAATAAGCCGTGTTATATATATTTGTGCTCGCTTGAAGGCAAACTGCCGTGTGCTGTACCAGCAGCCAGAAACATATCAATGTAAAATGACCCTCGTAATGCTAAGGCATAGCATCCGTTTTAAGGGTAGACGGTGTTGACAGTGGCTGGATAGTGTGCTTATCGCATGTCGCTGAGAGACTTACTTGATGTAGTGTACACGCATGCCTTAATCTGCTGCGGTGAGCACCACGGCGTATGACCTGTCCATGGAAATAACCGATTATTAGTGAAATTACTTAGGGTAGTATTTTCTACTGATGTTTACCTGTTTCCTCTGTCATTCCAAGCATATGGCAGCCACAGCGCTTTACCACCATGTCCGAGTAACACTGAACAAGGCAGTAACTTTGAGAGGCGTAGTTTGTGTCACGGGAGCAGTTAGAGTTGTATGGTGATTCCAGAGAACTAATCTAAAACAGACACGTGATTTCCATAATTCATGGTGGCACACACATACGATAGGGGTAAGGGTAAAATGCTAACCGAAGAATAGTAGGTGCTCGAATATATCTTTAGACCTCAAAGGGTTTGACGAGAGACCTCACCTCTTTTCTAGCCAATCTCACGTTAGTGCTGAATCCAGGGGGGATCTCCCAGCCGTGTTTCTCGACCCAGGGAAACTCGGACTGGTCGTGGACGATGACGCGAAATCCTGTGCCCGTGGAGCTGTACAGACTATAGTACTCCTCCGGCTGAGCGTCTAGTGTGATTGACAGGCCGGAGGTGGGGCCTGTGTCATGTGAAATGAATGCACTTTCTCTCTTACCAGAGTTGAACGTATAACACAGACCGTACTGAAACGAACAAAACAAATTAGATTTTTGATAAACCTTGGTTAACCCTCGGAAACGTTAAAGATGACCGTTCGCCAAATGTATTACTTTAGTACGAAATCAATATGTTGGGATGGGGATTATAACTCTTAAATTTACATTAACTCTTTTACATTTACATTCCCGTGTTGGGAATGTAAATGTAAAAGAGCTGGGATAAAGGCTTGTGTCTGTCCGTGTTGAGGATGTTAAAGAGGCTGTCCGTGTTAAGAATGTAAAAGCGATAAAAGCGGATGCTTCTCTGCTTGGCTGTTTATCCGTGTAAAGAATGTTAAAGAGCTGAGATAAAGGCAGATGGTTTTCTACTTTGTTGTCTGTCCGTGTTAAGAATTGAAAAGAGATGTCGCGCGTTACTGTCGCCTGCATGTCTCCTAGTTTAGCCACCCAAAGAGACATTGTAGCGCGCGACAAATTTTGTTGTAGCGACAAAGATGTAATATTTCAAAGCCTACAATGAGGACTGGACGGGATTTCAAGTCCGCGCGATTAGTTTCAGTTCGAGGCGCAGCGACAAATATTGTTGTAGCGACAAAGATATATGTTTCTCGGATAGTTGAGAAACATTTTCGTGTCGCGCTCTTCAAAATATGTCGTGCACTTCATGTTTTTGGTGGTGGCTAAACCAGGAAACATTTAGGAGACATGCCGAACACTACATGTCGCTACATGTCGTCTATTTAACTGGGCCTTTAGATGCTTATTTTCTTTACTTCATTACGGTGATCCTTACCCTGGTATCCTTACCCTAAACTCCTTGAAAGTTGTAAAATGGCTCGGGTTGCATTTCAAGTAGCGGCCGTAATGGCAGCTTTTCATCGCCAGTGACAAATTCAGACCATACTGGTGGACAGCTTTTTCAATATCAAAGTCAGGGCTGAAACTTTGACTAATAGCGTCCCATTGGTCCTCCTTCTTCTGATCGAGAAGATCCAAATATCTCTGGGCATCCTTTCCCAGAATCTTACTTTTCTGCATCATATTGTTACTGCAAATACTGATAGCTGGGAAAGTAATGGAGTCCTCATTTCTTGTCTCTACCTGGACCATACTAGCATATTCCAGAACTCTCTGCGTGCTGTATGCGAGTTGGTAGATTAGCACCACCGAGGTTAATATCAGGAGGAGAATCCAGATTATTTGACGCACTCGATTTGTACTACTAAGAGCAAAATGGAATCCGTGTAGCGTAGTATAGGAGCTGAAGGCTTCGAGAAGACTTTCTCGTGGTACCTCCACTGACTCGCTTGGATTCTCATGATTCGCAACTTTGACTGTCGTCATCTCGCTTTGTCTCTGTGAATGCTGTCGAAGAAAAGGCGAAACCAAATTGAATGGTGTATTTGAAACGTGTATTTGAAAATGCCATTTTTATTTTCTGTTTTTTTTTTTTTTTTTTTTTTATGTTTCAACGCTTCGATATCTTTCTCGTTTTATTTGTCAGGTAAATCTTTATCAAATCATTCACAAACACTGGCCAAAGTCTGGATTTGCTGGGGAGTGGGGTTGGGGGTGCAGTTTGAGGTGCGACCCTTTAATAAGAACTGGCCCACTTTTTGGCCGCCAAGGGACGGGAAGAGAGGGCGGGAGGGCGCAGCGTGTTTGCGCTTCTAGAATTTGACTGACAAATTTAAAAAATAATGGAATATAAACAGTCATTTTTAGTCGAGCTTCTTCTAGCGTATAAGGTAGCGTGCTACTGTAACATTTGTTTTTATCCGAGGTTATTATATTTAATATAATCATATCAAGAACAATTAAAAAAAGGAAATTAAAATAAGGTAAACATACCTTTACGTTTATTCTGAAAATAAATGATTAATATTAAATATCTTTCAGCTTGAATAAGTAAAACTGCGCATCTATATAAAATGAAACCAACACTGGTCATGAAACCTTCTGAAGGCATGGCTGCTCCTTATGGCATGGAGTCCTTAAAATCATTCTCTACGGGGAATATCTCGCTTTAGTCTCGAAATTATGTCATGCTGTCACGCTCTTATTGGGTTATCTAACGACTTCAAGGAAAAAAAAAATATTTGTTAAATGTAAATAAACGCACTATTATTATGTCATGAATGCACTACCCATTACCTCCCTTCAATGCACCTACGCTATCTGAAACTGACAGCATTCTAGATGGGTTATATAAATGTACAGATATTAAATTATCTTTGCCATGTATTGGCTTTTTCCCTAAAATGTTGATAAAAGCGACTTCTTTTTTGTACAAGTCTGTGCTCAACTATACCCTTAGCTTTGTTTTAAATATGCGAATGTTGCTTATTATTTATTTAAGATTTTTCCTCTGTTAATACATGTACGTGTGATTTCCCGAACGCCATTGTGTTGGCTCTGAGTCATTATATTTTTAAGATGGTCTTTTTTACTTTCTTTAGTTATAAAATGGTACAGAAAAGAACAATAGTCTAGATTATGTTTTTTATCTTTAAATCCCTTTGATTGCAGCCTTAGTACAGAACAGCATTTAAAACAAAAAGCATTTTGTGGCCGCCGCAATTCCATCATCAAACATATTTCAAGTCTACAAGTAGAAAGAAAAAAAAAAAGAAAGTAAAAGAACTTACTCGAGGCTGTTGACGAGTGTACGGATGACCATTTCCCTGCTAGTGTGAGTACTACATACATACAGTTTTCGTTCGATTAGCATTTTTACGTTGGTCATATAATTGTAAAAAGCAGTCTCACTCGGCATCCCAGCAAGTGCCGAATCAACAAACAGCGATTTCCAAATTCGTTTAGAAACCTAGTGCTACCACCCTCACCATGCAACCCAGGCGTTCTTTCTCACTAAAATACCCTACCAACAGGAGATTGGTATAAATCGAAGCCGACTATGAAAAGTTTCTCTTAACTTACATAGACTCGCGTATACACAGTTTTGGCGTGTAGTTCTGTCCTGCTTGAGAGAAGATCTAAAATAAATCACTTGCCTTATCTTAAGTGTGAGAAAGCGACGGCTTCGTATCTCCTATATCTGTCTTAATTGCTTGCAAGAAGCGGATATATCCTTGTTGTATTGTGAGCATCTGTGGCGGTCTCGCCAAATGTAATTGAGTATTTACAGAAGGGTGAACATAAAACCATTGTTGTAGTGAAACCCCTCAAGATAAAACCTACGATTCCGGATGTTGTCCATAGAATTTTTTTTTTACTCTTTCGCTTCTATTTCAGTATTTTTTTCAGTCTTTTATTGATGCTTACCTTTTTCCAATAAAAGAAAAACAGCAATTAAGTTGCAAATTTTTGGTGGCTTGTCACACTAGGACATTTCTTTCAGTTGTCATCTTGAAACTAAGCAACAACGTACATCTTTTTCGGCGCGCAATACATCTGCCAAGTAATTGTATAACCTTCAAGTTCCCTGTTATGGACTTGATTAGCTGTCTATTTAGACCTGTGCTCCTACTGGAGAACTTACTTTTTCTGTATGTTTTATGCTTAAATTCGAACCTTAAGAGTTTTAAATAACGAAATAGATCAAGTTTAAGTCCCTGTAATGGCTTGATGGCTAAGTTGCACCCCTTGGAACGAGTAGGGTTTCTTCATTAAGATAAAAATGTGCTTTTAATGACAAAAGCTATAATAAGTGTAGGTTACAACGTTTGTGATTTACTATGGCAGCACCTGTTTGTAAACAAAGAGAATATAATGTACACAATTAATGTATATATGATATATAGGTTTGGACTAAGGAATTAAACTCAAATAAGCTACCTTAATTTCAAAATTCAATAAAAATTGCTTTGTTGTTTTCGCCATAAGAAATTATCCAAAAGTTTTCGAAAATAATCTACTGTTTTGAGTATCATATTTTGCTGTTTTATATAATTTAAGAATCTATATTTAAGCAAGAATTTTGTTTGGATGAAAAAAACCCAGGGACGCGAATCTTCAAGTACTAGAAAAGGGAGAATTAAAAGCTTTTCTCGCATTTTATACTTGTTTTGTAAACTAACAACTTGAATTGGACTGAACCGTAGAAGATCGAGTGACATCAGTGACGAAGGCGCATGCGCACGCTCAACCCACATCGAAAACTTCTGTAAAAACTAGCTAATATATTTTTTACGGCTATAAGACGTAATGGACGTAGCGGTCACAGGTCGATGACAAGGCTCTTTCATAGTACCAAGCTTTAACCGGAAGTTGGTCATCGGAAGTTTACAGGAAGATCTAAAAATTGCTCTGTTGCGAAAGCACAGAAAGACCACAAAAATTTACAGATGATGAGTGACACAGAAGTGTCAAAAACTCGTAAATGCTTTGCAAGCATTCACGAGTTAAAAAGACGACCTCTAGTTTGCCTCTACAATATCTGATAATTAGCATTAAAGTAAAATAAGGATGTTGCTGAACTTTCAAAAACTTTTCTCATCCAACCCAGGCCGGGAAGTGTGACTATTTCGCTAATACTCACACGTTTTCGAAATTTATAGTTCTGCCGTTGAATCAAAAGTTCCTATTTTCAACCCGAAGCCTGTAGGCTGAACACACTCTTTCCGTGTAAATGATAATTTAATGCAATTGACAGCGAATATAAAAAAGGTCTCTATCGGAAACACATATTCTTCTCTATCGGCTTTCTCTATCTTTCGGATTATTGAGAGGTGCGTGCCCCTTCCTCTGCTACGGCCCTTTATTACAAACGATATAGCAGGCCTAATTCGCCTGTTAATATTACCTTTTTTAAAGAGGTTTAAAAAGAGGTTTTCAATTAATTATATAGTTCGAAAAGATCGAAATTAGCCATCGTGGACATAAAAAAGGAGTCTTGCTATTTCTACCATAAAAGTGACTTTCACAATAACAGTTCGCTATTTAAAAACAAATACTTAAAAAAATTATCATAAACTTGGTTTGATCTTGCTAATATAATACCGATGATATTATGCGGCAATCGGACAATCAAGCGAAGAAATTTTAAGATATAATTTTTTTTAAATAAATTTTTAGGGTATTTGCCTACATAAGTTCCTCTGACTCGTCGTCTTTAGGGACCCATTGTCTGGAATGGATGCTCAACGCTAAAAATTACTGTTCGGATGCTTTCTATTATGTACTTTATGGAAAAATACGATCACAAAGGACTTGAGTCCTTGAGTCCTCATTAACAGTTCCGCTTGTTTTTTTTGTTTTTTTTTTTCATCGAATGTTCCTCGTCCTTATCATCGCTGTTTTTGCATGAAAAACACTCGAACTGGTTTATTCTTTTTTCTTTAATTTTTGAGGTTTCTGATTGGAGCTTAAACCCAATATTTTGCAACATCACCAACAGTAAACAATGCATTTCTCCTTGTATTCCTTCCCAACTCTAGTATACCAACAAATGGTATCGGAGAAAAAATAAAGAACAGTGCGCACAGTATTTTTCATTTTTGCAGATATTTCAATGGTAGGTACCGTGTGTGAACACCACCCTCAAGCATTCTTGGTCTTATTTAATTTAGAAAATTTACCATCTTATTATTACCTCGCATGTAGCTCGGTCCAGTTGCAGCGTAGAACATTCAATATGGTCACATAGACCTAATAAACTCCCCTGCATGCTAGAGCGTCTACACTGATATAGGAAATACCTTGTGATGCTGTGCTATTGTTTTTGTGATGAGGTTTCCTCGGCCCTGCTCAATTATTTGTGATCACCGAGTCACATCTTTAAGCACTAGATCTCTCACTTAATTATGAAGTAAACTCACCCCTTCAGTTGACACGAAATGGGGATTTCTGTCGTGTTATTTGCCTATGTTTAGTCTGTGTGTACAGACGGAGATTTTCAGAAGAGCAGTCTGAGTTACTTACTACTCTCATAGTATGCCTCGAGGACTGCTGCCAGACGTGCGCTAGAACAAAACCCTCTTAGTCATCATTCTGATCTTTTATCTAGTTTTAGCTAGTTCCCTAAATTCACATCTAATCCCGTATCTAGCTCATAAAAACAAATGCAAATACAGAATGTTTAATAAGTTAAATCAATTGCAAAGTGAAATTCTTGATTTAATAACTAGCCGACAAATTTGATGGATGACGTTTTTTCTTCAAACTAGAGATGGATTTGAAAAGGAAGCTTGTCCGACTTTGACGGAAATTAGGCTATTTGATTAAACGTTCTAGTATTTAATTTCATGTCCTGTGATCATAATTCAAAATTTTATTTAGATTAAAATCATTGATCTTTATGGACGTGGGTAACGATTTTAATACAAAAATATTTCGAAGATTTGCAATGGAAATTGAAGCTGCATGAGTTTTGTATTAAAGATTAATGAGTATACAGTATTTTCTGATAAATTCAATCTAGTTTCGCCGTCAGCAGAGATCAATCTTGCCTTGCCTGTGTCTTATACCAGCTGCTGTCCTTTGTGTGCCAATCAGAATCGCCAAAAGGACAAACGTTATAAAATTAGCCTTTTATGGCGAATGAAGTGTCAATGAGAATAGAATTGCTGGTAGTCCTTTAATTACTGCTATGTTCAGGGGGAGTTCTTACAGTGAGGAAAAAGGGGATAAAAGCGAAGTTTTTCCCTCTCTATCTCCGATTGCCCCTCCTTTTTTGGGGGCGTTAGCAAGGTTCGCATTAAGATGTATCCCTTATTCCATGCCTTTTTGCTTTAGATTATAAGTCGCAGAGTTTCTCCTTGTAAACTGTCAAATTTGAATTTATATTGTTTGAAATCTTTGTAGGAAAGGGGTGTAGATTGATTGACTCCAAATGTGTTTTTTCGTTTGTTTAACCTTTAACTACCTCCCCCAACTCTCATTTTCTACCTAACAAATAACCTTGGAATTGTAAAATAATAGGGTGTATATGTACGGAGTTCATTATTCAAATCATACAAGAATCTGGGAATAGCACACGACTCGTGGCGCTGCGTTTAGTAAGTAAAATGCAGTACAAAATATATATTGAAAATCCATAATATTTAAAAATAATATTTTTAAGTAAGGACGATTAATTTGCTAGATAAAACATATTATTTGGCTATACAGCGGCGTTTTTTGGGGCTTAAAAGACGTTTTAGAAGCCTTACTTAGTATCCTTGCTAGTTTGAGCTCACCAATGAAGTTTGAAACTTTTCAATGGTTTACAAAACATGCACCATGATGGCTCGACATATAGAACTGCTTATATTCATCGTAGCCATGTTACACCTGCCTTTTTTCAGTTCCCCTTGTATGTAGTATTTCTCGTCGAAGTATTTAAAAAAAATGTCGTAAGAAATGAGTGAATAATATTTTCGACATGGTAATAAGATATTAGAATAGAATAAAGATCTGCTAAGTCATTGTTTACAATTTCTAAAAAATCAAATTGTTTATTTCACGAGCAAATATTTGTACCCCACAAGTAACAAAAATTCTGACAAACATAAAAATATATATTATGCAAGAATTTTGAATTTCTTGGGCGAAGTACTATGATGCTTACTGCAAATCTTGGAAAGCTTTAATAATTTCCACCGTTGGTTTTAAAACATAAAGGTACAAATTTACAGGTGATATGGTTCTTTAATCAAAAGTAAAATTATATTGCTTGCCTAATAATTTTTATTTTTAGTGTAAGAATTCGGATGGCGCATGAGTCATCTCCGCCTAAATAGGCCCTTACCTATCTATATTTCAAATGTAAAATTAAAAAAAACATAACATGTTTGAAGAACTTTTTTTCCATGCAGCGATTATGTATTTTTAATGAGTATATTTTTATTCTACGTAGATACTAATATTTATCAGCTCTTAATATTTTAAGGTTCAATTTGAATGATGCCAATATTTTTTTAATTAGCCTCACACCCTATTAATATCAACATAAATATAAATTCAATGGTTTTGGTCAACGTAATTTATTATGGAAACAAAATGTTCAATATTTCAAAAATTTTTTATGGTAACAAAATGTTTCAATGTTCTGGTGTCTTACTTCAATTTTTCCTTAGGAGGATTTTGTTTGGTTTATATATGTATACATCTCCGTTTGTGTACATATTTTTTTTATTGTATTTTATATTGAATCAAATTTCCCAGACATATTCTTAGCCCGCGATGAAAGAAGAAGCTGTGGACGAAATGGCAGCCGATAAAGACGAATCTGAGATCAAAGCACTATGGGTAACCTTTGTTGGAACCTCTACGTTTCACGGGCTTCACTACCTGTTCGATGCCTTGTCGCGACTCAGGAAATTAGCATGGGCTTTGCTGCTATTGGCTGCCTTTACAGTCTTTGTAAGACAGATCTTATACGGCTACACAAAGTTGCAAAAACACGAAGTTTTCATTACAACTGAGTTCAAACCAAACGTCGTAAGTTGATTATCTGTGTATCTTTCACTCTGTTTCGTGGTATCCTTTTTTTCTCCTTCTTCTTTCTTTATATTGTTTTTAAGGCTCTTTTTCCTAATTTTCTTTTGTTTCCTTTTATTTTTTGCTTTCATTAAATTCTCTATTATTGTTACTGCATAAATTATTTTTATTTCATTTATTCTTCTTCCATATTTTCTCTTTTTCTCTCCTTTAATGCTATCTATCTTTGCCTCCCTTTCTTTCTTTCAATGTGTGACTCCAAAAATGACCCTTCCCCCTCCCACGGGGGAGGATTTGCCGCCCTATAGGAGCTCACATTTCCCGCCGTCACTGTCTGCAATGTAAATATGATGAAAAAAAGCCATCTCCTGAAAACGGAAGCCCAGACCTATCTAGACGGTACGGATTGGCGCCATCCTAACATGAGACAACTGTACAAGGCGTATAACAAGTCGTACAACCTGGAGAAAGCCGTGCAAGACTATGGACATGTGTACTCTGATATGATCAAGAAATGCCAATTTATTGGTCAAGCCTGCGACAAGGTCTTTGAAATTCGTACATTTATTGATGCCAAGGTAACATACTAGCCAGCTCAACGTACTTTTGTCAAATACGCAGATATTTTCCAACGTATTGTAAACGTTTGACTGCATAAAAACGGGCCGTGTTCCGGGCCGTTTCGTGAGCTAAAACTGTTCCGGGCCGTTTCGTGAGCTAAAACACTTAAAATCGCACTTAAAATCGCATTTCCGGAATCCCAGCTTTTTTCTGTCTTACCGTTTCATTCCCGATAGAAATAGTTAGAAATAGCCTAATAAAACCGGCATTCAATCTAACCTTTTATTTATAACCTTTATTTTACTTTATATCTCCAGAATGGCCTCTGTCATACATTGAACTCGGGAAAAAATATGACAATTTACAAAACAGGCGCAAGTTATTCATTATCACTTCTGCTTGACGCCCAGCCCGAAGAGTACTATGGTCGTTTTTCCAGAGAGGGCACTGGATTCATAATAGTTATTCACAACCAGTCCGTTTCTCCAAATCCTGAATACAATGGCATAACCGTGTCTCCTGGTTTCAATACGCAGTTTAAGCTGGAAGAGAGACGGGTAATGTAAAGAAAATTATTATGGCGATCGCGGCGACTATCAAGGTGATAGTGTTTTTAGTGACGATGATGGTTATGTGTTTTTTGGTGGTGGTGGTAATGTTTACTATTACGATGATGGTTATGTTTAAAGTGATGGTGGTGGTGATGATTATAGTGACGATGATGGTGATGTTAGTGATGGTGGTGGTGATGTTTATAGTGATGGTGGTGTTGATGATTATAGTGACGATGGCAATGTTTATAGTGATGGTGGTGTTGATGTTTATAGTGATGGTGGTGTTGATGATTATAGTGACGATGGCAATGTTTATAGTGATGGTGGTGTTGATGATTATAGTGACGATGGCAATGTTTATAGTGATGGTGGTGTTGATGATTATAGAGATGATGGTGTTGATGATTATAGTGACGATGGCAATGTTTATAGTGATGGTGGTGTTGATGATTATAGTGATGGTGGTGTTGATGATTATAGTAACGATGGCAATGTTAATAGTGATGGTGGTGTTGATGATTATAGTGATGGTGGTGTTGATGATTATAGTGACGATGGCAATGTTTATAGTGATGGTGGTGTTGATGATTATAGTGACGATGGCAATGTTTATTGTGATGGTGGTGTTGATGTTTATATTGATGGTGGTGTTGATGATTATAGTGACGATGGCAATGTTTATAGTGATGGTGGTGTTGATTATTATAGTGACGATGGCAATGTTTATAGTGATGGTGGTGTTGATGATTATAGTGACGATGGCAATGTTTATAGTGATGGTGGTGTTGATGATTATAGTGATGATGGTGTTGATGATTATAGTGACGATGGCAATGTTTATAGTGATGGTGGTGTTGATGATTATAGTGACGATGGCAATGTTTATAGTGATGGTGGTGTTGATGATTATAGTGACGATGGCAATGTTTATTGTGATGGTGGTGGTGATGTTTATAGTGATGGTGGTGTTGATGATTATAGTGACGATGGCAATGTTTATAGTGATGGTGGTGGTTATGTTTATAGTGTCGATGGTAATGTTTATAGTGACGATGATGGTAATGTTTATAGTGACGATGATGGTAATGTTTATAGTGATGATGATGGTGGTGGTGATGCTGGTGGTGATAATGGTATTGGTGATAGTGGTTGTAATAATGGTGGTGGTGTTGTTTATAGTGACGATGATGGTAATGTTTACAGTTACGGTGATGGTTATGTTTAAAGTGATGGTGGTGGTGATGTTTATAGTGACGGTGATGGTGATGTTTATAGTGATGATGATGGAAATGTTAGCGATGGTGGTGGCGATTGTGGTGTTGATAATTATAGTGACGATGGTAATGTTTATAGTGACGATGATGGTAATGTTTATAGTGATGGTGGTGGTGGTGGCAATGTTGGTGGTGATAATGGTATTGGTGTTATAGATAGTGGTAGTAATAATGGTGGTGGTGATGCAGGCCCGTTCCCAGGATTGTTCTCGGCAAGGGGGGGGGGGGGGGGGGGGGGGGGGGTGGGGGGGTTGAAGGGTGCGAAATCCGAGAAAGTGGAAAGTGATGGTTCATTATCGAATCTGGCTACAAAAAAGTTTTACTGAATATGACATACCAGAGTGATTTAGAATGCCTTTTATCTAACTCCCTTATGCTTTATTGTTTTGTCTACAAATAGCACGTCTATTGCGAACCGGAGGTGGACTTTCAGTCGTTGTTGCCGTTGTCGCTGCACACCCCTCCCTTCCCCCCCCCCCCTCCCTGGGTACGGGCCTGTGATGATTGTGCTGACAATGGTGACGATGGTGTTGATAATGGTGATGCTAATAGATCATGATGGTTGCGACAATGATTATAACAATGGTGAATTTGATATGGGCGAGGCACAGTATGAAGTTAAACCATGGAGATCATGCCGATCATATCCTTCATGTATTCACGGGCAGGTCATGAGGCAGCCTTTTCCCTATTCCTCTAAATGCTCGTCAGAGGTAACTGACGGCTACATTCTCACCCGGGAGAGATGTTTGCTGCGCTGTAGGGTGGAGAAATTAGCGGAAGAGCTTCAATGTCGAGTCATCGGAACACCTCCTGAAAGTGAGTAGACCCCCGCTAAGTCGAACTTTGAAGGGTGACAAAGAATATGTAGCTATGAACCACCATAATAGAGGGGGGTGCTCGTCCTATACCTTTGAGTGTACGAACACTTCACAAAGTATAATGTCTGTCTGTCTGTCTGTCTTTCTGTCTGTCTGTCTGTCTGTCTGTCTGTCTGTCTGTCTGTCTGTCTGTCTGTCTGTCTGTCTGTCTGTCTGTCTGTCTGTCTGTCTGTCTGTCTGTCTGTCTGTCTGTCTGTCTGTCTGTCTGTCTGTCTGTCTGTCTGTCTGTCTGTCTGTCTGTCTGTCTGTCTGTCTGTCTGTCTGTCTGTCTGTCTGTCTGTCTGTCTGTCTGTCTGTCTGTCTGTCTGTCTGTCTGTCTGTCTGTCTGTCTGTCTGTCTGTCTGTCTGTCTGTCTGTCTGTCTGTCTGTCTGTCTGTCTGCTGGAGAAGTGATATTTCTTGTTGACCAGAGTTTAATTGTTTTTTTTTTCTCTTTATACATTCTGATGTCCCTATTGCGCGTACACACAGGGTCCAGCCCAAGCTACGCGCCTTGTTATAATAGTGCTGTGTTACTTGCAGTGTACCCAAATATGCGACTTTGCGGTGCCAAGGAGATGGTCGAAAACATCTCGCGTATAATGAGTAAGTGTCTTAAGACGTAAGTCGACCTAATACGGGCTCATCATCATTTGAAACCACACAACTGCCCCATTAACGCGCTCGACATGTCGCCTACTTTAGCCAGGCCATACGACTTTTTACTATTTCTTTTAAGAATAATGTACAGCTTTTCAAGAAGGGATTTCTGCCTCAACAATTTATTTTAAGAGAAGCATGAGGTTTAAGACGTTTAAATGGTCAGTAAACCGACTACGACCTACCAATCATTGTAATTTATTTATTCAGTAGTATTGACAAGCACGATGCTGACATCACTAAGCGACCTGTTTACAAACCTAGAAACGGGCAAGTCAAACGAAACATTTCGTTTGGTAATCTACATTTACTAAATGAATCTATTAAATGAGACCAGGTGTATGATCAAACAAAGTTTTCACATTTTCGGATGAAATCATGGATATGGAAGTATTCTTTCCTCCTTTCCGGAGCCTCCCTTTCGTGCTGAAATACCACAGGACCCCCACTATGTGCTAAATGTGCCATTGAAAAGTAGCCTGCGTGCCGACCGCAAAAAGTCTCTGTAATAATGCGAGGATATTATTTCCGGATTCATCGCAGGCTAATGAAGAGTCATTTCAACTTTTTTTATAGCTGAGTTAAAAGAGGAGAGAGACTGCAAATGTTCTCCGCCTTGTGATGTCACAACCTACGATGCTCAAATCTCCAGCACATATCACCCGTCCCAGTCCCAATGGTCATTTGTGAGTGACACCATTAAGAACCAGTACAACAAATACAACGCGACCAACATTACACAGGCAAACCGAATGTCTTTCCACGAATGGTACAGGTATGTAATAACCACAAGGAGGCTTGTCGCATTCTCTCTTCGGCAATTGTTCGTCTTACTTTCGGGTCATCGGAGGTGCAATTTATTACAGTGGGGTATGTCCACCTTACTTGGGGCGAAGCAAATCCCAACTTAGGATTTAGAATGAAAATTGCAAAGGCGATTGAGGGGGATTTGTTTTTCACAAATTGAACAGTATGTGTTGTAAATGGCATTTTATGGAGTGAGATGTAATTGATTGACGTGATTGATGTATTGAAATACCGTGAAGATCTTACCCTTTAAACAACTAGACATTGGTTCTTCCTGCTTGGTTGAAATTTCCAATAAGGGACAATTGAGCAGATAGCCTATCCAACCGTTCGAGCCGGAAATCGAGGCTACAAAAATCCACAGGATAACTTCTATACATTCCTGACCAATTGTCCTTGGTTTTCACAGAAATCGATTCGCTAGTCTCAACTTTTACTTTGGTTCTTTGGTAACGGAGATAACAAGAGAAGTTCCTGCATATGAGTTCTGGGACTTTGCAAGTAAGTACCACCACTTCAATTTCCATGAACGATTTGTTCGTTCTACGTTTATAGAAGCTACGATAGAAGGACTCCCACATATTAGTATTGGAGGCATTCAAATAAGTACAAATACAACAACAATTTCCAAGAACTGTTTCTTAGTTCAATGTTAACGGAGTTTCGTGCATAAAGGTTTAGATCTTGCAGAAGCTAAAATACCGCAACAATCTTTGTTCTTGGAATGCAATGAATCTGGAAAGAATGACATTACTGGAGCGATCTTGTTGGGCTTCATGTGTCTTTCTTGTTTAATTGCTAAATTTATTTATTATTTATACTCTTTTTTAGCGGGAACTCTCGAATTGGAAATCCGTATCATATCGGCCAGTTGCTTTCTCGGTAATTTTTTAAAATTTTCTCTCAAGTCATTCTGGTAACCATATGCAGGCTCCTCCTCATTCCCAAATCTTTATCCATCTTATCCTCTCACGCAGACGGACACTCTCGTAATCGAGGCACTTTGTTCAAACCATTTTGGTGCTGCCTTAAAGTGAGGTGCGGAATTAGAAACACTGTAAAATATAAAGTTCCTCTCAAGTTTGAATATTTAAAAAGAAAAAAAGGTTTTATGAACTTAAGATTCGTAATTTTTTATATTTTTTTCTCAAATTTACTTAGTTTTGCTAAATTTCGCTCAGCAAATGGAAATGCAGTAATGACTGAGAAAGTTTCTAACGAACAAGCACCCTTTTTTATATTTATTTTTGTTCTGTTTATTTTTTTGGTGTCCGTTTCCAAACCACTATTGTAGCCAGATAGGCCCGCTCTATCCAATGTAAATGGTAACTTTTTGATAATACCTCTATACTATATATTTTAGGTGACTTTGGCGGCAACATGGGTTTGTTTCTCGGCTGCAGCGTTCTGACCCTCTGCGAATTGTTCGATGTCATTATTCTCACTATTGTGAGATGGTTTAAAAGAAAGACAAGGATTATGAATGTAGCTGGTGCTGTATCTTAATGACACGTACGGATCAGACCAGTTATCGTCCAACATTTCCTGAACTCTTGCATGTAAATAGATCACCGTCCAACATTGCCTATACCCCTGCGTGTAAATAGGGCATCGTCCAACATTTCCTGAGCCCCTGCGTGTAAAATAGATCAATGTCCAACATTGCCAGTACCCCTGCGTGTATAAGGAGATTCGTCTAAAACTTCCTGTACCTTTGCATGTAAAAAGAGCATCGTCCAACATACCTTGTACCCCTGCGGGTAAATGGTGTTTCGTCTAAGACTTCCTGTAACTTTACGTGTAAAAAATCATCGTCCAACATTGACTGTACCCCTGCGTGTAAACAGGGCATCTTCCATAATCCCTCCCTTGTCGCTGATTCCAAGCGTTAAAATGTCCACCCACTAGATACTGCAAGGATCAAGTCATCGATGGAAATTTTCATGCAAATTATTTACGTTTTTGAAAAGACAAGACATTTCTCTCTCAGCACTGAGCTCATCTTCTGTTGAAAGAACTTTCTAGAACTTTCTAAGACTCGACTTGGCGCTGATGGAATTAATCTCATCGAACTTTGCCTAGATATTAGGTATTGGAAGCCGGGGGGGGGCACAATACAGAAACATTAAGAAAATATTTGGGGGCACGGCCACTATTTTGTGGGCTACATGTGCCCCACCCCATAACCTGCTAAGGCCCTGCCTATTTTACTAGGTATTTTTAAAAAGGATGCATACGGTTGCCTCTTCTATTCGGATGAAACATCTGTGATGATTTCATATATTCATGCTAATATTGCCTGACATCCTATAAATGTATATATGTAAAAAGTAATCTTTGTCACAGTTAGATAGCCCGCAGTGACGCTTCCGTACCCTCGTGAAGTAAGTGGGCTTTGGTAATGTGATTGTCATATTAAAAACAATTGTTATGGATCTAAATACAGTCGTGTTTACATTGCTAAGGCAATCACGGAATGCAACCATCGCGATTCACACGCACACCCTTTGATATACGGGACCGTCCCTTCCCACGCTCGAATATCCGGATGATTGGGGGTGGGGGGACGGATCGAAAGTGATGGCTTCCGGTCACAGTCTTCTTTTTTAGTTGAGTTCGAGATTCAAAAAAAGCCAGGAAAGTAATCCACATAATTTAGGCACACGTTTTCCGGGTAATTTTGGCGCCCGTCCAGATCCACACATACAGTTGCGGGATAATTACGGCGCCCGTCCCGATCCACATACACACGGTTTCCGGGTGATTATGGCGTCCGTCCCATTCGACATATACGCTAGCCGGATAATAACGGCGCCCGTCTCCATCGACACACACGAACACGGGATAATAACGGCGCCCGTCTCCATCGACACACACGAACACGGGATAAAACGGCGCCCGTCTCCATCGACACACACGAACTCGGGATAATAACGGCGCCCGTCTCCCTCAACACACACGAACATGGGATAATAACGGCGCCCGTCTCCATCAACACACACGAACTCGGGATAAAACGGCGCTCGTCTCCATCAACACACACGAACACGGGATAAAGCGGCGCCCGTCTCCATCGACACACACGAACACGGGATAATAACGGCGCCCGTCTCCATCGACACACACGAACACGGGATAATAACGGCATCCGTCCCGATCCGCAAATACAGTCGCGGAATAATTACGGCGCCTGTTCCGAGCTACACACTTGATCGCGGGATACCTAAGACAGTTCCTGTAATCCTTGTGGTGTGTCATGGAGTTAGTTTTTTATTATAAGGACATCCTGTTTTAATGTGCTACAGAGAACACAGAAGTCCTGGGAATATTGGACGATGAGCCTGTTTGAACTCCATCCAGAGCACGCATGCTATCGTCACGGAAGTAAGAAAACCCAAGTCAACAAGAGGAAGCGTATACAATGAGAAGTAAAGAATTACGTTTAGCTCTTCCTACAAGCTTAGGATCGCACCGCTCTTAGATTGCCAATTTCCGCCAAACCTTTTGTTCGGGCAACGGTTTTGGTAATTTGCGCGTGTTCCGTCGGTAACCAAAAGAGGTACTACGATGACGGAGAAATCTTTACATTGATATGAGTCAAACTTTGTAAATGCCTATAAAATAAGGGAAAGGGTAACACTATATCGAGTAACGCTTGAAGGATATTATTGAACTATCAGGATGAGCCAACGTTTCAGGTAAGCAGTCTCCCACAAATGGTTATCAATATCCATACACCAATTCCCTTTATTGCCTCCCCTATCCTAAACACATTTTCTGAACATTTCAGCAAATATCTCTAGCCTAAAAAAGATTCTATGTTTTTGAAATTTCAGATTATCTGTCATTGGAAACTAATAGTATAACTATGATACATAAACAAAAATATATACACTGCCATTTGCGTAAATAAAAACCATAAATGAGCATCATATATATTGGAAACTGTTCCTAGCATACCGTACCTACACAAAACTAGATCGATTTTGTTTGAAAGCGCAGCGAAATCTTCTGCGCTTAATAATAAAGCTAGCCGACGGCATAGAAAAGGCAGACTAGACTAGAGCACTAAAGAATTAGGGAGAATATCTCATGGTCGATCAAAGGTCATCGGGTCCCATAGACTCGATGAATGACCCTCCAGATGATAATGGCGTAAAATTAGTTATCTACAGTATAACTAGAAAGCTGTAGAAAAACTAGATGGTCTGCGTAGGCGTGGTGTAGACAAGGTATGGATCAACACAAGGTTGAATTGTTAAACGCCTCTGTGAAACAGAGTGGTTGCGCTGACGTTTCGAGCGTTAGTCCAGTTGCCTTTCATCGGAACAAAACTTCAGCGCAACCACTCTGTTTCACAGAGGCGTTTAACATACCTTTTTTTTCAACCTTGTGTTGATTCATACCTAGTCATCTACAGATTGGGCGAGCGAATTACCTCGTAAATTATCTGCCTCTTGCTTTTCTTCCATTTTTATAATTGGGTGGGAAGAAAGCGCGGGAAACCAATGAAAATCATTGTTGAGCCTGCCTCTGCTGGCATTTCAATCCGGAAAGAAGCAAAGAAAAAAAAGAGTGGTCTCGGCCCCAGTCCCCCGCTTCCACAGTTCCCCCAGAGATAGCCTAAAAAGCCTTTCATTATTTTTTTTGTCCATTTGGGGTGCCTGTGGAGGAGGTTACAGAATGGCAATGCCTAGACCTCTTTTTTAAGAGTTTCCGCCGTATTTTATTGTTTTTTTTTTTTTTTTTTTTCGATCGCTTGAACTGCGCACTAGACATGCGCAGCATGTTTCACCTCAAAGGACCCTGGGAATTCCATAGTGCCGACAAGTCGATAACCAATTTTAACTTAAACATGACATATCATCCCCAATCTTCGCACTTCAACTTAGTCTATTTATTGACTTAATATCGTTGTGTTTACAGATTTGATCATATATTTGGCAAGATTTCGTTTGATGTGTTTGCACTATAAGTGCAAGCACAAGCCCTTTTCCCGAGGGAAAGCAACATTATTTGTTAACAGACTGTCGGAAAGGCAACACAACAGAATTGATAGAAAATTCAAGAGTTACACCGCCTAGGCGGTTGAAAAGTAAAAACAGTTAAAGTGATAAAAATATTTCAAGTTACTTCTTGATTCAATCCTGTGTTGAAATTGCGTCCGCTAAAAGTAAGTAAAGATAATATATGTCTAAGCTTTTTTAACCCAACAACAAAAAACAGGATCCCTAAACAATGTATTTAGAATCTCATCAAATGCTTTAAGATATCTATTTAGATATCTAAATTACAAAATTTCTCTCCGTATTTGTGGTAAAGTTGAAGAGACTATTATTTTCTTTATTAAAAAATTTCTTTACCTTCATTTTCGATATAAATACAACATGTTAACACGTTCTTCAATTGTCAAAGTCTGCATACGGTGTGAATTGGTAGGTTCGTTTCATTTAAATGACTTGCCGAAGGTTTCTGTTTCAAAATACGCTTGGACAAATGGCCATACAGTCAATTACGAACCATTTTTAAAACTTTATAAAAACAAAAGATATTTGTATCTAGGCTACATCCTACAGAACTTTTCGTCGTTGCTTAGTAGTAAACTCAAATCTATCAAAGTAAAAACTCATATATCTTTGATACCCCGCTCCCCCTACTGTATAAGAGTGAGTAATGTTGTTGCTTTTTTTAAATTTATAGCGTATTAACTACAAAAGTGCTGTGTCGATTCGTTTTCATCAATGAATGAAACTTGAGTTTATAGCAGTAATGAAAAAATCTATTTAAGTTAACTTCTGCGTTAAGTTTCTTGCATCTTACATAATACAAAAACTTGTATTTCGTTTTTTTTTTCACTTTGACCTCAACAATAAACAATACATTACACATTCTGTTGTGTATATGAACTCAAGTAATTTACTGCACATGGATAAATGAATAGTTAGAAAACCTTTGTCACAGAAAAAGCTGTGCAATTTCCACATGACTTTTTTAAGAGATTTATAAAGTTGTCTATTTCCAACTTTTATTAAAAGACAAAAATAGAGTCGACTTCCAGTTTTTGATGGTAAATTATAGATCAAGTACTCATTTTTTTGTTCTTCTGGGAATTGCGCGTTTATTGTCAACGCCAGGAATGTGCTCACAGTGACAGTGCAAAAAATGGCAAAGTTCAAATTACAAGGTTTGTGTTAGCTTACATTTGCTTGATTTTTGCCTAGATTTTCTTGTGTAATATAAAACAAAATTCGATTTAGTACTTGTTGGTAGAAAATCCGTTGCAAATTGTAAGACTCTTGATTTGTCTGAAATTGCCCAATTTGGACGAAATTTCTACTTTGTTATGATTTATGGCAACTTTCTATCATATCTCAAAAACAGATCATCTGCCGAGAAGTACCAAAGCTTATTTTGCTTTTTATTACACAAGGAACCTCTAGGCAAAAAAATAAAGAAAATATAGGCTAAGCTAACACAACCTTATAACTGGAATTTTGCCCGGCAAAATTTTTTGCTCCGTACCTGTCAGCTCACAATTGTAAAATCAAAGAACTGTGACTACTTTTTCTTTTTTTTTAAGTATCCTTTAAAATAATAAGTTAATAAATCAAATAAAATATCACAATTATACCCGTGTAAGGCTTAATCCATTTATGCCATTCAATGTTAACTTAACTAACAATCGATTAACTTCTAAAAGAGTTTCTCTTGAGAATCGATTAAGCAGGCGGATTCTGGGCCAATATAGGACTATAACGCGAAAGAAAGCTTTTCATCATACACAGGGCAAATTTGGCAATATTTCTTAACTATTACAAGTTATGTACATTTTTTGTAGATGAGTTATTCGAATTATGCCAAATATTTAAATATTTTTATCACTTTATCTGTTTTATGCAAGTCTAACATGTCATTCTAACTATTTCAATATTTCCGCCTGTTTGCCACACGTAACCTGTTGCCTTAGAATTTAAAAAGAAGATTATGAAAAAGTGAAGAATTTAACCAAGGCAGCCCGCACCCGAAGCTGCAGGATAAGAAAAATACAGATTTTTACACCAAGTAAAAACTAAGAGGCTAGCTAACTAGCTTACGTCACATAAATACCAAAAACATACATACCAAAAATTATGCAAGAGCATCGTTCGGGCATCATAGATACGAGAAAAAAAGGTACTTGAAGTTCTTACTTTCTGCCATTAGTAACTAAGGGTTGAGTATCGTTAATCTAGTGTCAGAAAAAGGTATAAAAACCACAGTTTACACAACACTGCCTTAAACACGAACAAACTGCACATATTCTAAACGGTAAGAGAATGTTCATCATTATTATTATTATTCCATCGGTAGCTAGATGTTTTTTTTTGTGTGTGTGTAGATTTTTGGTGTTGTGTTTATAGAAGTGAAAATGTCTTAAGAAAAATATATTTCTAATCATCTTTAAATTCACAAAAGTATGTTTGTCTTTGTACACCGATAACTTAGATATATTCCATGTTTGGCAAAATTCTATTGGTTCCTTGTTTTTAATATCCCTGACGTATCTTTTGGAAGAAATTTCTTCAAAAAAAGACAAGCAACCCAATTTGAATAGTGGACATTTTTATTGCATAAAATATTGTTAAAGTAGCTATAAAAATGCAATAATTTGGAGTTTATAAATGTTCGTAGCTTTTCTCAAACAAAGAATTCCTACAATTCAATAATCTGTTGATTTTGTTAAATAAGTCGTTACAAAAATATAATTTTACTCGTGTTTTATTAAAAAAAAGTCCACGTATTAACTGTTAATCCTGCGCAAAGAGTTCATTAGGCTAAATTACCTTTAATTTACGGTTGTCGATGGAAGGTTGTACATGTATTGCGTAGGATTACACGAGGACGAAGAGACATACTTAGAAAAAAGACATATTAACTACACATTTCTTTTATCATAACGTCGTCTGACTCAGCCCGACTGATCAATTATAACTGGGTCCTTTGAACCTTTAGTTTGTGAGTTCACATATTTTTTAAACTTTGTTTTGTTAATATAAACTCGGATATCTAAGGGATTTCCTGGCCAACAATAATTAGTATATTTTTCTCGCAAATGAATCCGAAAAGTCATATCCCAATCCTCTTTTTTTAATATTTTTATAGATAGAATCAGCCTACAGGGTTTTTTTTACGAATCTACGTTTGAGGTATTACTTGAAAATCTGGTATCTCTGTGAAAATTTTGCCGCTTCATTATTTGATATCATAGTATCCCTTTATCTATCGTATTGCCGACGGCAAATCGCACCTAGAGGTGATAAAGATACTAGAAGCCCCTATGGGAAAAAAATGTTCACATAGCATCTGGTGTTGAAACCAAATCAAACTCAAAGTTGCTCCAGTCAAAGTCGATAAGAACTCAATCTTAGCATATCACATAAAGGACATCTCATGTTTTTATTGATATCAGCAAAACGCTTTGAAATTTATCTTAAAATTAGTGTCGACCTATTTTTATGGACTCGTATTAAATTTAACAGCTTTTAGAACCCTTTTTTAAATTTCTGTGGTAGATCCATCATTCTACTTCCTTTTATAAGACCTATTTCTTGTAATAGAGAAAACATGGTTTATTCTGATAATAGTAAATTCTTACCGCGACGAACTATGGAATGAATTGAATTACCATACATCAGAAGTAGTATGCACGTTTTTATGTATCTGTTTTTGTGAGTATAGATAAACCACGCGGAAGTTGCAGGCCACTAAACTACTTTTCTTACAATCGACATCTGCCTCTAATGGTCGTTTAATGTTTATCTTTTATGTAAACATCCAAATTGAAATTGTTATCATAGCTCATTAGTTCCACGAAGATTAATTGTGTTTAATTAACTCTTATAAATGACGTGTGACCCCCTGCAAACGAACTAACGTGTTTTTTTATTGCTGTCTTAGGCATTTATGTGAAAATAGGGCAGGGCTCAATCTTTGATGTTTTTATATTTTTTTCAGTATGTATTGGGTAAATTTCAAATATTCTCACTAAAAGCGAGAAATAACTTACTTTTCACTTTTAAACAATTAAAGCGGTTAATAATGGTTATGTAACGATTTACTTTAAATCGACACGTTTTAGATCGCAAAAAGGTTTATATGTTTGCATTTTAAAGACTCGCTAAAGTAGTCAGAACAAGCATTGCTCTCTTAATGAAATATGTAAACCATAAAACATGTTTCTTTATTTATTTCGTATCTTAGTTGATGTATCCCATTAGGATACTACACATGGTTAATCCAAAACCTATTCCAATGCAACTGTTCATTTACAGCACATTCAGGACATCATGATAACTAGTATAAAAACAGTAAAAGGAGAATGACAGATTGGAAATATCCTTATAAGTTTAATTATAAAACAATGCGTGAGATTGGGGAAACACCACAGTATCTCAACACCCACGAAAAAATCTTAATCTGATTGAAGTCTTATTAAAATTTTGACTCAATCTGCGCTCAAAGGGGAGGTGGACCCTCTTATCACTTCAGAATAAAAGTGCTATTGATTTCCGTTAATATCGAGATGCTGCAATCACTTCCTTTGGTAAGAAATAAATACGGAGACAAGTGAAGGCAGGTTATTAGTTTTGAGAGCACCCAAAGGAGTATAGAGAAAGAGACGGAAAGCAGCCCACTACAAACCTAAGGTAGGGGAAACTGTAAAGTTAGTGACCGACTGTCAGATGTAATATCTTGCTTGCCCGCTACAAAAAGGTACAGGGAGTGTTTACTGTTATAACAGCACCACAAGAGTTTACTACATAACTAGGCATCGAATTTGCGGTGATCTGTTACGGATAAGATGTAGGTCAATGGTAATGGGGTCTATGTAAGTTACAAAATGTCTTGGTAACTTGACAAGCTGATAAAGCCACAAACGAAGCGATAAACAGGCACTCGGCTGATTTAGGGTGGTACAGGGGTGAAAGTCTTAAGTTACAAATAATTAACTGCGTACTTTGTTGAAACGTAAAAGTACTGTCTGGTTTGTCAATGTACAAAAATAATTATAATTATATAAATAATTATAGTGATTTAGCACGAGAGAAATCGCTTCCAAGATAAAGAATACAAAAAAAATGCCGCGTTTGGACTTTTCCAACTAATTATCAGAGGCCGGGTGCCAATGATAATACTTAGGCGAGTCTCAACGATTAGTAGATATAGAATTGTCGCATTTGTTATAGCATACTTGAGTGAGTCTTTCTACTTGGAGTTATACACTAGATATTAGCGAGTCAGCGATCTGGATCGAAAAGTGCTTTGGCAGCTAACGATCGCTGATACCACTTTCAGCGATAAGGCGGTCGTGGGCGACCATATGGAAATAGGCCATATCCCGCGCCTAAATCTAATACGAGATTTTGTTTTTGTTTCTAGCCAAAAGATGAATCGTACTGCCCTGTTTCTAGTTTGTCTACTTGGATTGATGGTTTTCACACAGGCTAAGCCGTATCGCCATGAAAACCTGCAGGACAGGGAGCTCAGAGGTCTTCTTAAGAGATGGGTAAGTAGTGATCGATAAAGATTCTTTACTAGGTAAACCAGGGTAAACCTTGGTACAAGAGGATGTCGAATCGGACGCCACGAGCGAATGCCGAGCGGGTACAGATGGATAAGTGATGGAGTGTATAGTTTATTTTTTCCCGGGGAAAAAAGTTCTAAACCTGGATGGCGATGGTTGTCGGGTATTCTGGTTTCCTGTCGTAAAAAAAAAAAAACAGACCCCAGACGGCCCTGGGGGACGCTCTCTATATCAGAACAATAGGGATGCTCGCAGTACCTTTCGGGGTAAAAACTACAGCTTTGATACCTTTTAGATGTTGAGTTACGGCATTTGACTCATTATCTCTCAAGGAACGCATAGTACGCACCTGGTTCCTTTAGAAACTTGGACTGATGGTAACATATCGAGTGAAGATGCCTGAACACTTATTATCCGCAGCAATAAAATATATGAATGTTGGTTCGGGGCCCCCTGTGGTTCTTATCCCAGCTCACAGGGTCTAGGTTGTTTACTGTATGAATAGGCATCAAATAGTTGTATAAAGGTAACCACACGGAGATGACGGAAAAACCTGGAAACGCGACATTTCAAATAGAGAAAGAAGACACAATTTTTTTTAGTGGCTATAGGTTCCTTGAATTACGGACTGATTTTCAAAACAAAAATAACGTGAGGCCGAAGTGCACATAACCAGATTTTGGCTTTTTAAGATAATTTTTCCTTGATAATCATTGCCCTGTGGATCAGCTCAGGGACGAAAAGCTCAAATTTCAATGACACTTTACAAAAAGCCGCATCAATAAAAAAAATAGTCGCACTTGATATTTTGTTTGCTATAAGTTACTAATTACTCAGAGAAATTCTCCGCCTTATTCGATGTGAAATGGGCTTATTTGAAGCGTCACGTCATGTTTTTCCGTCATGTCAACCACACGTGCTTGCCTAATACTTGCCATATATTTACACATACTTTCCATATATTCAGACATACTTGCCATATATTCACACATACTTGCCATATATTCACACATACTTGCCATATATTCACACATACTTGCCATATATTCACACATACTTGCCATATATTCACACAAACTTGCCATATATTTACACATACTTGCCATATATTTACACATACTTGCCATATATTCAGACATATTGCCATATATTCACACATACTTGCCATATATTTACACATACTTGCCATATATTTACACATACTTGCCATATATTCACACATACTTGCCATATATTCACACATACTTGCCATATATTCACACATACTTGCCATATATTTACACATACTTGCCATATATTCAGACATACTTGCCATATATTCACACATACTTGCCATATATTTACACATACTTGCCATATATTTACACATACTTGCCATATACTTACACATACTTGCCATATATTCACACATACTTGCCATATATTCAGACATACTTGCCATATATTCACACATACTCGCCATATATTTACACATACTTGCCATATATTTACACATACTTGCCATATATTTACACATACTCGCCATATATTTACACATACTTGCCATATATTTACACATACTTGCCATATATTTACACATACTTGCCATATATTCACACATACTTGCAATATATTCACACATACTTGCCATATATTTACACATACTTGCCATATATTCACACATACTTGCCGTATATTCACACATACTTGCCATATATTCACACATACTTGCCATATATTCACACATACTTGCCATATGTTAACACATACTTGCCATATATTCACACATACTTGCCATATATTCACACATACTTGCCATATATTTACACATACTTGCCATATATTTACACATACTTGCCATATATTCACACATACTTGCCATATATTCACACATACTTGCCATATATTCACACATACTTGCCATATATTCACACATAATTGCCATATATTCACACATACTAGCCATATATTCACACATACTAGCCATATATTCACACATACTTGCCATATATTCACACATACTTGCCATACATTCACACATACTTGCCATATATTCACACATACTTGCCATATATTCACACATACTTGCCATATATTCAGACATACTTGCCATATATTCACACATACACGCCATATATTTACACATACTTGCCATATATTTACACATACTCGCCATATATTTACACATACTCGACATATATTTACACATACTTGCCATATATTTACACATACTTGCCATATATTCACACATACTTGCCATATATTCACACATACTTGCCATATATTCACACGTACTTGCCATATATTCACACATACTTGCCATATATTCACACATACTTGCCATATATTCACACATACTTGCCATATATTCACACATACTTGCCATATATTCACACATACTTGCCATACATTCACACATACTTGCCATATATTCACACATACTTGCCATATATTCACACATACTTGCCATATATTCACACATACTTGCCATATATTTACACATACTTGCCATATATTTACACATACTTGCCATATATTCACACATACTTGCCATATATTCACACATACTCGACATATATTCACACATACTTGCCATATATTTACACATACTTGCCATATATTTACACATACTTGCCATATATTTACACATACTTGCCATATATTTACACATACTTGCCATATATTTACACATACTTGCCATATATTTACACATACTTGCCATATATTTACACATACTTGCCATATATTTAGACATACTTGCCATATATTTAGACATACTCGCCATATATTCACACATACTTGCCATATATTTAGACATACTTGATATATATTCACACATACTTGCCATATATTTACACGTACTTTATTGATTCACCAGTTACAAAAAAGGTCATGCAATGGCGATCCATGTGATACTGATGCAAATTGCATATGTAACGGCCATTTCCTTGCATGCGTGGAAAGCCCTTCACCTTTCGGATCTTCTAAGACTTGCGAGGACAACGGATCGCTGCCCAACCCCCAGAGGAAGAAGTGAAAGGCGTATGTCAACCCAATGAATCTTTTACCTGGCACCTATAATCATCTTACCTGGAACTACAAGAAGATCACTTTCTTTCTAATCCTTGTAACTTCAACTATTGTAAATTATAACCAAATTACTTGTACTCGGAATCTTAGAACCTTATTTATTTCGCACGTTTTATTGAAAACAGGGCGTACACATCAGTTATTATGGACATTTGAGGTTCATGTATTTATTTAAAGAAAATAGAGCAAAGTAAAGCACAAGATCGATTGCTTGTATGCTCATATCACATCATATAATGATCGTCATGTGATAATCACTATGGTACTAATAATAAATTGCACATATCTTGCAAAGCTTGAGATATTTTATATACACTATATTCTTATTTTCATTACCTCCCCCACCCCCTCCACCCTATCCTCCCCCTCCCTCAACAAAATCGGCTGCATCTAGCTGCATATTGTTAGTGACAGATGGAAAAAAATATATTAGATGACAGCGCCCGCTTAACCGAGATCTATTTGTTAAAATTAGCACGGTCGCCCCATGCCCAGGTACAAAAAGTATTTTCATAACATCCTATCCTTGAGCAAACATACAGGCGCGTATCTTATGGTGAGCCGCCACAAATTTGTCTTTCCTTTTTTAGAATCCTTATATTTTGCATGTCAAATCATAACGTACGAACCATTTATAAATAAATAAATAAATTGGAGTAGCTAATCACTTTCATCGCAGCTAGATGCTGAATTACGAGAGAGCAGAGTCAAACGTGGTCGAGTTGAAGGCATGGGAAGGCGCCTTAGGCAGCCGCCATACAACTCATGTCTGACCACGGATCACAGCTAAGATCGAAATTGTTGGTTTTGTGGAGGGATGAAAAACCGGAGAACCCGGAGGAAAACCCTTGGAGCAAAGGCGAGACCAACTAAATCGACTTCAAGAAGGATTGGCTACATCCCTGACGACATAGAGTATAGGAGGACAGGGAATGAAATAGTAAAATAGAACCCCTCCCCTTTTCAACATAATAATCCCGGGTACGGCTTTGTGTAGTGGTTATAAGGAAAAAAAATCAAAATTAAACAATCCAAAACGTTCCACAAGATTCTCACTCTTTTTAAATGTATTAGAATAATTTTATCGCTTGACGTTTTGCCTCTCTATGAACCTGTTGACCATATGACAGACATAGCATAGCTCAATCAAAGGGAAAGTCATCATTAATTATAAAGCATTTGCCTTCTTTGATAAGCAGGTAGTAAAAAGGGACAATAGAACTGGTTAAAGGTCGCTTCTTTACTCGAACTTGATCGAATTTTCTTATTTTTTACCTATCTTTGGACTAGTTTAAATAAGCAAAAACCTTAACAAGTTTCAAGACTGACCTGTTGATCAAGTTGTTGTGATGTTTTTGTACAGGTATGTCGATTCTGTTGATATTTTTCTCTTTTGTTTAGCAACAACAGGTAAGTTGTTGTTAAAGGTGTTAAGGGCAAAATATAGAAACGGTGGATTTTTTTTTATAAGAAGACATCGGTGCATATGCTAAGATTGCTAAAATGTTAGGAATTAAGGAAAAAAAGCCAGCTTTCTTGAAAAGTTATCGTAGTTTAGCGATTCAGGTTAAGATTATTTTCTAATGTTGATCAGGTTATCATAGTATCAGAAGTATCAATTTCAACAAAATACCCTTTTCTTCAATTGCTTTTAATAAACAAATCACATTGCTTTGATCACAAGAATACCCTTTTTAATAAACAAGGATCGGGGATTTTAAAGCAATTTCATCTAGCCTCAAATTTTCGCAATGTAAAGTTTAGCATCATGGTTTGTATTAGCAAAAATATTTTTTTTATTTAAGTAGCACGGTAATAAAACGAACAATAAATTCATTTCTGAAAGACGCTTTACTTGGCCATGCCACAGGCTAGCGAGGGAAATGACATATGATACGCAAGACTGACTGTTATTAACCGCTTTAGCGAATATTTTGTATCCTTAACATGAATTGCACTATTTCTTTCTTGAGAGAAGAAAAAACCTGCAATTATATACGTGGCTGCTGTATGTCTCTTCATAAGTTAGTAATGCTTTAAGGAAGGACATAGGAAGGAAATCTTCTTTTCGTTGTTACCTCTATGTTTACTACTAAAAAGAATACCCTGGATAAGGAAAGCTATGATAACAAGTTTTATGCCAGAACGTACTTTTTAACTAATCTTGATGATTTCGTGTACTTTCTACAATTGAAAAAAGTCACTACACTACAGTTTGGTACTAGAGAGAAGGGGAATGGGGTTAGGGTATAGCTATGGTTAGGAGGTCGACTTTAAAAAGGGGGTTATTAAAAATAATTTTGAAATTTTGTCTGTTTACAGTTCTATTGTAATACTTAAACGGTAAAGCAGTTGTCGCTTTATAACATGAGCTATTGAAGTCCGGTTTAAAAAAGGTCTAATCTGTCTCTATAGGTAATGAGGAAGCTGTCTTTTTCTTAACATGGATCCGCGATCCCACAAAGCAGCGGTAATTATACTGTTACTAGGACTGTTGTGCGCATGTCAAGTGATTTTCACTGAGAGTGCTGATGGTGAGTCAACCAAACAAAGTAAGCATGTCTATCTGCATCTGTCAACGAACGGTAATATTCCTTACCATAAAGCTGGCGCTTCAAACAAATTTCTTAACGAATTGCTTTATTTTCCCAACATACATTCTAGCAAGCGAAAAAGATATTCTGCTCCCCTTGAAAACAAAGTGGAATTGAAAAGCGAATTAAACCTTGCTGTCTGGGTTTAGACCAATTAAAGAAATACAGCAATAGAACATAACAACAAGCCTTTTCCACACCCACCTAATTCAAACAAAAAAACTTTTCCTTTTGAAATTTCAGGTGTACTCAGTGATGCCACGGACAAGAGTGACGTCACAAACCCACGTGAGCTGTTCAGCCAAGACCCCCAGGCGTTCCAAGACCTACAGCAGACGCTTGACTACCAGGCGAGCCAGCTTAGTGAGTACCCAGTGGAAGAGTATGACCAGGTACCTGGCAAAATGGTACCAGATGCCGAGAATTACTTAAACAAGTGGCAACATGGGGAGTTACTCCCCCAAAAGGACTTCAAAAATTTGATGCAAGAGGACATGAGCCCGATGAAAATGATAAATGGAGGACTAAGCGACTTTACTGGAGCGATGGATAGCGAGGGAGGAGCAAGCGAGGGATCAGGCGAGGAAGATGAGGAGGTTAATAAGAGAAGCAAATTTGGCGACAGTGTCCAAGGAGTTACAGAGAGAGAACACACAGACTTGTTAACAAGGGTGTTAAACCAACCGAAAAAATTGCAGTCGAGAATGCTTATTGCTAAAGTCGACTCACACGAGAATGATTCAACCGAGGGTGAAGGATCAAATAGGGATGCTACTTCCGGTTCAGGGTCTGGTACTTCCGGTTCAGTGTCTGGTTCCGCTTCAGGAGAGCCCTCGGTTGATATGGACGAGCTTGAAAAGATTGTTAACATTGAGAGAAAGAAGAAGTTCAAGTTAAATCATACAGCAGATATTTTTTCCACGAATACTCAAGGTTATCCGTATCAGATGCCATATTCAGCGGCACATCAAGTACCATATGGCATAACAACCTACCAGGCACCGTACAGCGGTAATACGTATCAGCACGGCGAACAGACGAGGTATCCAGTACAAGATACCTCACAATCAAATACAGCTCAGGTATATCAGCAATTTCAGGGCAATAACGTCTCTCCACCGAACCCAAATCAATCGTACCAGGATAATAGCCAGCTGGACCAGGCTGCTAGCCAGCCATTCCAGGACGCTAACCAGTCAAACCGGGATACAAATCAGTCCTACCAGGAAGACAACCAGTCAAACCAGAATGCTAGCCAGTCGTACCAGGAAGCCAACCAGTCAAACCAGAATGCTATCCAGTCGTATCAGGAAGCCAACCAGTCAAACCGGGATTCAAACCAGTCGAACCAGGATACTAGCCAAACGTTCCAGAATGCTAGCCTGTCAAAGAACCAAAGTTTAGACCAAGAGTATAACACTTCAAATGAGGAAGATGAGAGCTCATTAGAATCACCTACAAACCCTGCATATCTGCAGGACGGGTCAGGAGATGACGAAAAGACTTTTACACTGTCAGCCACAGACCAGGCATACCAGCAAAGCGCGTATGTCGCCGCGACACCTTCGACACTTCTGCAATCGGCCGAGTACAATAACCCTAATGCTGGCCAGTCCCTAAATAATTCCGGTAACACTCCTGCCTATTATACACAATACACAAGCTACTTAGCGAATCAAGAAAGTTCCGGCAGTAGCAATAAGTACTATGGAAACTCTTCTAAAAGAGACTTTATCACCCATCATCTGGAAAGACTCTCTTGGAACGGCGATGACCCGTTCGGTGATGAGAATACCAAGAATGTGGACCACGTGACAAGGGATACAAAACACTTGCATAAGCGATGGGCTGGTTCTGAAATAGATGAAGGTAAAGAAATAGACGAAGGTAAAACCGAGGAACACAAAAGTAAGCGCTCTGTCGTGCCTGAGTATGACGTCATGGGGTCCAGCTCTTTTCCGACATACGCAAAAGAACAAAAGAAATTAAAGGACACTGGGTTTAAAAGAAATGGTGTCCTGGAGCCGATAAGTTTACTGGAGGACAGACCTTCCATCAATGAGAGAGAGGTGATAGCCACCCATCCGGCCGATGGGAATGACAATGGGACATCAGCTGCCAACACCTCCACAGAAATGCATCAAAAGATCAAGGCTTCTACAGCACCAGGTATGTACAGATAAAACAAAGAGATGGCGAGATAACTGTATCCGATATTCGACTTCATTTCATGTGTAATTCAATCCTCAAAGTCGTCTTTGATATTAAATACCTGAAGATATCTTCCTCAAATGAAGAATATATAAGATACAAATCCGATACAATCTCAGATACAATCTCCCCCACACTGCGAAAGTCCACTTCCGGTTCGTAATAGACGTGCCCAACTATTTGTAGACAGAACTATAAAGCATAAGCGAATTAGATAAAAATGGGCATTCTATATCACTCTGGTATGTCGTAAATCTATAAGTCGAAGATTTTTGAAGCTAGAGATACTGCAATGGTTTAAAAACACATTGAAATTATGTCGGGGGTGGTCAGATATTTATCAGAGAACTTACCCCTCCCCCCATCCCTCGGAAAAGTTAGGTCCACTTTTTCGGATTCCCCACCCCCCTCCCCCGCCCACTTCTCTCCCCTTCAAGAAATATAACGGAGTACAGGCCTGAACGGCTTTTTCTTTTCCTTTCGCAGTTGATGGAGGCTTCACACAATGGACCAAATGGTCCGAATGCTCCGAAACATGTGGGTCCGACAGCATTCAAATGCGCATGCGCGTCTGTACCAATCCACCTCCGTCTAACGGCGGCAAGGACTGCCAAGGATGGCGCTTTGAAGTCAAGTACTGCAACCTTACAAAATGCCCAGGTGAGCGGTTAAAATGAGCGAGTGAAACTTTGAGTTGGCAAAGGTGCAACCAGTTGAGCCGTTTGTAAAATTTTATGGCTTAACGAAAGAAAGCCTTGGAAACCACATAAACCGGGACGGCTTTTACAACATCAAAGGTGTCCTTTACTGGTAGCTGATTTCTAGGTACTGTTTATGCATTCTGATTCCTGCTACACGCCGCTGAGTTTATCTTCTAGCATGTTCCTTTTCTATTTTTCAGGCGTTGCTAAAAAGGAAGCAACCGACGATGACCTCACCTCAAGTGACTCGGGAAAGGCCAACTTAGTGGGCAATCAGAATGGGGCCAGTAGCAGGATACAAGGCGAAGATCGCGGAAAAGAAGGAAAATATTTACAACAAACTTTGGATACGGGAAAGCAAGGTGGGATTGCGGAGCAAACTGCTGTCACTGAGAAGGCAAAGCCCGGACCAACTGAAAAGGGGGAGACGAATAAGCCACCGATGACTACTACATCGAAAGTTGGCGAACCCGAAGACAGTAGTACGGCAAAGAATAATGTGCAGTCTGATAGGACAACCGAGACGGGGATGATAGCAGAACAAACGCCCATGAGAGAAGAGGGCAAGAAATCCGGAGAAACGGAAGAGGAAGAAAAGATAGAGGAAACTGAGCCAGAGAAGCCGCCTATATTAGATGCCACCAACAACGATGAAGCCTTTGATCCATATGGAACACTACGAGATGCCAAAGAGGATAACAATGATTCAAGTCTACTTGCACCGCAAAATACTGTTACACAGACGGCAGAAGGTACAGGGAAGACAGAAAATGGAATGCCGAAAAAATCGCTTGAATCGGGCTCGAGTTCTGATGGTTCTACGGAGATAATAGCAGAAGTGGTTACCCCAACACATGACGCTGAGCAAATGGAAAACAAAGAAAAGCTTAAAAGTACACAGATAGGTAGTGACGCCATAAACTCTAGTCAAGTTGCCGAAAAAATGTTCAAAGAAGTGATCCATAATTCCTTCCAAGAAAATTCCAATAAAATGACAAAGGAGCCCATTGTAGTCCGAACTAGCACAGGAAGAACCCTGAATGAAAATAATCAGCGTAAGAACTTTACACAGGTGGACTCCGAACATGTACTCATGTTAGCTGACAGCGACAAGATAAACGCTACGGAGTCCCATGTGACAGAAGTTGACAGCGGTAACAAGATAAGCAGTACGCCATCCCATGCGGAGGACGAACCTGTCTATCAAGCTCACACTGGTAAAAACCTCTTCAAATCGCCTGATAAGATCAACTACGATATCATTCTTAGTACTCATGAAAGCGAAGACAATGGCGCTGAGCCAATCAATGATGTCGATATTGATAATGATTACAAAGACGTTGTGGTACAGAATACACCCGGAAATTCTCCTTTGGGCTGGGAAGATGTTATAGGATCTGATGATGATAACAACTCTGTTGACTCTATTAATGAAGGTAAGAACGAAGTGGAAGCAGACAAACCGAAAAACAAACTGGAGCAGAATAATTCTAAAAATCAAACCAAAGCACTTGATGAGTCGCTTGAAGACAAGCTGAAGAGGATAAAAGAAGGAAAGCAGATTGATCTGCAGCAAAATCTCATATTGAAAGATGTTGGCAAAGCAGAAAATAAGACGTTCATTGTGGACCTCATCAAAATTGGAGACAACATTGGAAAGGTTAATGAAAATAAAACCGAAAATAATACACGCAAAAGTCCTAATCAGGAAGGTACTGAGCAAGTAGACGAATCAACGGTCATCCATATCGACTCTGGAAAAAAACAGCCACGGGAAGAGCGCGACAAAAAGAAGGATTATAAAGCCGTGCTGGTAACACCTTGGAAAGTGAAAAAGGCCTATGGGCAGATTGAGGTAGGCATGCCAAAGATTTCATGCCCATCTGACAATGAACCAGTAACGGAAACCATTGACAGTGTTAAAGAAGAGGACTCAAAAGCGACAATTAATTGCATAAGAAACAATAATACTTACATAAAGCAATCTGTGGAGGGAAATAATTCCTTTAGCCTTGATGCCTCTTCTTCTGAGAACGTCCGCAAAGAAGGTGACAAAGATGTTGTTATCAGTTATAGTGATAATATGAATAATTCAAAAGCGGCCAACACAGACCAATTTGGGATACCAGGTTCAGATTCTAAGACAGGGTCAGATAGTAAAGTACACGCAAAGGCATCGGGGCAGACAAGCAATGCAATGGACACGAGTAACAGTGACACAGGGGAAACGTCCAGTCACGCTATTGGTTCTGAGCAAATTGGGTTACCAGGTTCAGATTCTCGGACAGGGCCACATACAGTGCAGGCGAAAGCATCGGAGCAGAAAAGCATTGCGATGGACACGAGTAACAGTAATTACAACAATAGCAGCATCGAGATGACTAATGGACATCAAACAGGGGTGAACAGTACAAGCAAGACTGAAACAGCTACAGAACAAGGAAACAATTCTATGGATACAAGTAACAACGACAACACTAGCCCAAGTAACAACCTTCTGAACACAGAGAGTAAGACTAAGGAATCCACTGATGAAGAACCATCGCACATTGCAGCCAGTGCCCTCTATGGCATAGATCGGGCAGATGAAAAACATAACAAGAATAAAAGCAAGAACTCTAAAAATCTTGACTGGAGTAATATCGACGCACTGAATGCTCTAGTGGGAATTCTTGTTGAGCAACAAAAGAAAAGTGCCCGTCATAATATACATAAAGTTGATCAAACTAAAGACAATGATGGGAGCCAATCTGCTTTGAAACTGTTAATGTCAATAAGCGATAATCTTGCAAGGCAGTTGCAACATGGAAAGGCAAAAATAAAGAATGTTCAAAGCCAAATGGAACCCAGTAACTCCTCAAAAGTGGAAAATAAAAATTTAATGGAGCTAAAGACACAAGAAGACGCAAGAAAGGCAGAGTCACGCAAGGAAAACACAGCAAGTGTTTCTAGCAACCATGGCATATTTCAACCTGCATCTTCAGATTCGCAGTCATTAAGAAAACAAAGACAAAATAATAAGGATACTCTCTATCACTTCGTTCTAAATCTAAACACTGACGGACTGCTTCAAAATCAGAGGCCGCATTCAAAAATGAATAGAAGTGATCAGCAAAAGAAAGAAGAACCTACTGCCAGTGACACATCTTATTCTTTTGGCGTCACCAAGAATGGTAACCATGGTGACACCAATAAAACCGAGATAGCTTCACCAAGTATAGAAACAGACGTCAATGGGGCAGCTAGTTTAAGTAAAGAACCTCAACTCAATTCTAAGAAGCTGCCAAGCGGAAAAGAGTACTCAGATCACGCAGTCCAAGAAGTGGAGAATCCAGAGAGCCAATTAGGTGATGTGGAAACAAAAACAAAGCCTATAAAAACACAAAAATCTCAACAATTAATGCAGGTACCCCAAATAATCATAAAGGCAGGCCAAAACGAAGAGAAGGGAAAAAGCAATTATTCTGCTTCTCATGCATTACGCGAAGGTATCTCAGAGACAAATTCTTATAATACCTTACGACATGAGAATGCCAAAGTCCGTCTAAACGAAACACAATCTAAAAAACCATTTGAGAAAATGCTTGCAAAGTTCAACCTCTTTCTAACAGCTCTTGTCGACAAGGAAGGTACGAACGCAACGCATAATGATACTAAGAAAGATTCAGCAAACAACGCCGGTGTTAAAGGACAAGATATAGGTCCTGTTGGCAAAGAAACAAAGCCCAATGCTCTCACCGCGAATAATCCAGAAGGCAAACAAAATACTGCAAGCGAATCAGGATCCCACGTAGCGGCCTCTAGAGACATTGTGACATCTACAAAGGACTCAGAGCCGTACCAGAAAGAGGTTAAGAAGTATTCTGAAACGGGCATGACGCCTTGGTCAGAATGGTCATCTTGTAGTAAGACATGTGGGACTGGTGTGCACATGCGCACTAGGTGGTGCAAAGATGATGCGTTGGAATGTAATGGCGTCACGCTGGAGAAAAGGGAATGCCTTGTTAAGAGTTGTTCAGGTAAAATGAAAAATTATCAGAGCGCGGTTAACCATCTGAATAATGTCCACGCATCCACGCATCCATGTCCACGCATTCAGCTGAAGCTTGCCTCTTTGTAAGATGAAAATTTCATCGTTCTGATGGTATTTGCGCGGATGCGTTTTAGAGTTTTGAATTCTTTAGCATCTGACGTTCTTAAAGTTTTTTATACTTACCTGAAATTCCACAAAATTCGGCACACAGGTACTGGGCTAGAAAACTAGTTTTTTCTACGCCAAAGAGTCCGGGCAAGTCAGCCACTTTATGCTAATCAAATATCCTGCGCGCCGTGCTGAAAATGAGGATGTTTGGTACCTGTGTGCCTAATTTGGTGGAAGTTAAATGCTACTTTAAGAAGCCGAAACCATTTCCCTGGAATAATTTCAGATGATAGCACCGACATGTCTGAATGGGGGCCATGGAGCCAATGCACGGCTACTTGCGGTAAAAACAGCGTGAGAGCCCGAGCCCGGGACTGTATGAGACCTGTAGGTGACAAACCGTGCATTGGAAAGAAGGAAGAGAAAGAGAATTGCAGCGTCCCACCATGTGTAGATTACGAAATTGCAGGAAAAATAGGTGAACAGACGGTGCTTGAAAGCAGGATCCAGGAAAGAGGTAGGACTCACCCTTTTTGTTATGTTGATTATTTAGATTAGGAGGCAGGTGGTACTCTTTATACCAATTACTGCTTTATTACCTTGCCTCCATCCGAACTCACTCATGAGCTAAGCGAGGCTGAATAGGGCGTTCGTTGTATATTACGTTGTCACAGAAAGCAATACAGGAAAGAGAAAGGTCATCATCGTTAAGTAATTTAAGTAAGTTAAGTAATAAAGATCATCATGATGATAACATAATTTCAATGAAAGTCCTCTCCCTTTCTGTTGCCCAGGGTAACCATAATCTTGAATAGAGGCACAAAGAAAGTAAAAAACTTCTCATTTCACCTTTTTTTCTCCCTCTTGTATATGTTTTCTGCTGAAACTTTCAAATATGTCAAGCCCCCAATGTCTTGAGATAATTTCAACAAAATATGGCGTACATCTGACCCGGTCACCTTATAAACTTGACCTTCACCTTGGCCTTAGATAAGAAGCTGTGGACGGCTTGGAGCACGTGGTCTAGATGCACGACAACATGCGGCGGGGGATTCATGAAGCGAGAGAGGTCCTGCCTTCCCGGGCAAAAGTGCAAAGGGCCGCGCTACGACACAAGGGATTGTGAGACAGAGCCTTGTCCAGGTAGGGTTACAATCAAAGTGCAAAGGGCCGCGCTACGACACAAGGGATTGTGAGACAGAGCCTTGTCCAGGTAGGGTTACAATCAAAGTGCAAACGGCCGCGCTACGACACAAGGGATTGTGAGACAGAGCCTTGTCCAGGTAGGGTTACAATCAAAGTGCAAAGGGCCGCGCTACGACACAAGGGATTGTGAGACAGAGCCTTGTCCAGGTAGGGTTACAATTAAATTGCAAAGGGCCGTGCTACGACACAAGGTATTGTGAGACAGAGCCTTGTCCAGGAAGGGTTACAATCAACGGAAAAGTGGGATACGGAAATGGACCTTATCATGAATCATAAAACGAACTATTAATTCAGCAATGGGCTTCCGGAACAGACTGCGGCAAAGCCGCCTCGGGATGATGATCGCGAGTACTCGGGACATACTCGGGCTTGAATAGAAAGGACTCGGGACGGACTCCGGACAGCAAAAGCCAGTTTGCTAGCGCGTCGGAGAATGTTCGTGCGCGACGGCGTAGTAGCTCAGATTACGCAACGTAACAGCGTAGATTTTCTAAGTAAACGCGTGTCACAAAAACAGGCACTATTCTACCAAATTTTAGTTTGGAAATATGCCTACCAGATTATGTTCCTCTTGCCCTTAGAATTTGAGTCGGGAACAGACTTAAAATGGACAAATTTACAAAAGCTTAAAGAAACCAGGGCTAATATTCTTTTGGTCCGTTTATTGTTTACCAGTCAATGGTGGGTACACGTCGTGGTCAGAGTGGTCACCCTGTACACCTTCATGCGGCCCGCGAGCGTTCAAGATGCGTCAGCGGACATGCACTAACCCGCCGCCAAGAAACGGGGGACTCAAATGCTTCGGAGGAGCAAAGGAAACTAAAGCATGTCGAGTCGAGGACTGTCCAGGTCTAGCATCTCATTAATTGGATAGAGCTGTAGAAATCCCCCATACCGTTATTTCTCGAATAAGCACCTTCCCAAAATAAGCGCCTCTCCTAAACTTGTTGCACTTAAAAGACTAGGATGACGAGGGGATTTCACGTTAGAAGGGAAAGGAAAACTGATAGTACTTCCTACCACAATATGGTATCACTGAACGCTTGCTTTTTGTATGCTTTCACTTTTTATCTAGAGATAAGATGTTTTAAACAGCGCCTCGCCTAAGATAAAAGCTTTGGGCTTATTCTAGCAATTACGGAACCCCTCTCATTTTTCCTTCATATATCTTGAAATGCAAGGTTATTTATTCTTCTTCCCGGTTTTTATGTTTTATTTTTGGTCTCTTCGTCCCTCATTTCACTCCAATTTATCCGTCATCTCTTTGTTCCACTTCAATCCCTCCTTTTTCCCTTTGTTCCGTTACAAATTATTCCTCATCCGCTTATTCTACAATTTTTCTTGTATCTCTTGAACCCATTGCTTATGCTTGCAACTCTAGTGGATGGTGGCCTAGGGGCGTGGTCCAAGTGGTCACCATGCTCAAAGACGTGTAACACCACAGCGCTGTCACGCCGTGAGAGAAAATGCGACAGCCCTCCTCCCAGAAATGGCGGCAAGCCCTGCGCAGGGGAACGCGTGGAGCTGCGGAACTGCGGGACGGAACCATGTCCGGGTAAGGGACGGAACCATGTCCGGGTAAAGGACGGAATCATGTCCAGTTAAGGGACGGAACCAAGTAAGAGAAGAACCATTTGATTTACCACCTGTCGGTAACGAAAATCAATTTAAAAAGGTTGATTATAAAAGTCTATGCCGGAACCCTTAGAAAAATCATTGGCTAAGATAAAGATCGAGCAAGCCAGATGGCTGGGGAAATATCTAGCAGGAAAATCCCGATGACATTGGCTAAAATAAAGATCGAGCAAGCCAGATGGCTGGGGAAATATCTAGCAGGAAAATCCCGATGCCATTGGCTAAGATAAAGATCGAGCAAGCCAGATGGCTGGGGAAATATCTAGCAGGAAAATCCCGATGCCATTGGCTAAGATAAAGATCGAGCAAGCCAGATGGCTGGGGAAATATCTAGCAGGAAAATCCCGATACGTTTTATTCCAATCCTGATAACATTCTATTCAAATCCAGATAAAAATTCTGTTCCAATCCTGATATCATTCTATTCCAATCGTTATACAAAGTTGATGGAGGCTTCTCACCGTGGTCGGAATGGTCGCACTGCCCAAGCGTCGCTTGTGGGACTCACTTTTTCAGCAAGCGCACAAGAACGTGCACAAACCCAATGCCAAAGTATGGAGGCAAGAACTGCACGCATGCGTGGATAGAACGCAAGAGATGCGCTCTTCCAGATTGCCCAGGTAAAGACAATGTGTCACGTGTCACGCTGTCATTGCTAAGATATAAGATAAAGACGTACAAACCTTGTCGAGGTAAATATATGTGTCATGCAATCATTGACCATGTAAAGACATGTGTCACGCAATCATACCCAGGTAAAATTATGTCACACAAAAAATGGAAGCAAATAAGCGAACCATGGTTCTCTTAGGGCCAAATCAGTGACAACTTTCAGGCGAAAATTGTATGATGAATTAAGCTAATAATATTCAGTAATATGAGACTACTAATACAGAATTTTCATCTTTGTTATAGTGGACGGAGGCTTTTCTGAGTGGTCTGCGTGGAGCGCATGCCCAAGCAAGTGTAGCACCGCAGCATACTCGCACCGCAGGCGCAGATGCGATAATCCCGAGCCTAGGAATGGCGGCAGGACATGTGTTGGACCTGAAATTGACGCAAAACTTTGTTGGCGAGACAACTGTCCTGGTATATTGCCTGGTATATTACTTTAAAAAGTCCAAACTAATGCCTATAAGCATCAGCACCTCCTCAAAAAAATATTGCCCCCCCCCCTCAAATAAGCTAGCTAGCTACGACATTTTAGTTACGGCCATTATTTCACTCTTTTAGTCAATGGCGGTTTCACACCATGGACCGCTTGGTCAAACTGCAGTCAGGAGTGCGGGCGCACATCTATCCGATCACGTGAAAGGTACTGCACCAATCCGGTGCCAGAAAACGGCGGCAAACCTTGCAAGGGTAATCAATTTGAGATCAAGATATGCAAATTCAAGGGGTGCAAAGGTACGCATTAGACAGCAAATGGAAATAGGAGAGGTCAGGCTATTTTAAAAAAATGGTTCGAAGTGAAGTGGTTCTATTGTTTCTATTAAGTATCTTATTTAGTATTCTAGAGATAAAAACTGTTTTGGAACTTTAAAAAAGTGAGCCATTGACCTTTCCAAAATATCCTGCACCCTATTAAGACTACCATGTTCAGCGTAGAATCGAACGTAATAATAGTCAAGCTATTTATCAAATCATCCATTTCCGAGGGCCAAGTAACCATGTTTGCTTCTCTCTAGTCAATGGAAACTATACGTCATGGAGTGCGTGGACCGAGTGCCAGCCGTGTGGGCTTGGGGTTAGAAAGAGAGGCCGAACATGTACCAATCCCCCGCCGCTAAACGGTGGCAAACTTTGCGAGGGGCCTAAGCATGAAGTTAAAGCTTGCCCTTATGTGCCGTGCAAAGGTTGGTATACTTTAGTAAAAAAGGTATACTTGAGTGAAAAAGGTATACTTGAGTAAAAAAGGTTGAAGATTGTCGATCACCCACTCCTGGTTTATTGTTTATCATTGGAAATCAGCAATTTATTATCAAGGAAACTCCAAAATAACAATCTGTGATGTAGTCTGATATATTATTGACGATATTTGATTGAAAATATCTGGTAATTTGCTCAGACCACTCAGAGAGCCACCGTCCACTATAACAAAGATAAAAATTCTGTATTAGTATTCTTTTATTGAGCGGGAGCATAAAATAGTGGCCGTGATTGGCCTTCCTTTATATCGACAAATAAAAACTTGATTTTGATAACAAGTACATACCGCACATTTAAAAAGGTGCCTATGAATCATAACGTATAATAGAAAAAGTAACTGCAAAAAAAGAGGCTAGGTATCCGAAAGGTTCCAAAAAGACAATTGGAGAAGCAGGGACGCATAAGAACAGCTCATTTTCTTAGCTAGTCATATGCAGTATTGTCTTTTATGGCCTGATTCTTGGTTTATCAGGGCAGGGATTTAGCGAGTGGTCCGCATACGGGCGGTGCTCTAAAACATGTGGAGGAGGAGCAAAAATGCGAAGAAGAGCCTGTGAAAATCCTCATCTCGGCTGCCAAGGGCGACACGTACAACTGAAACGCTGTAACATGCGCAAATGCCCAACAGGTGAGAACATTATGATGATGATGATGACGATGATGACGATGATGACGATGATCGATTAGTCCAGGTTCATAGAAATGGTTCACTATAAATGATAATGACAACGGTATTATTGTGTTCATGGCGATAATGATGATGGTCCGATAATGTGATAATAATGCCTGTAAACATTATGTTGATGGTTTTGATGATTATTATGATGATATGGTTATGATCATGATAGTTGCAAGGATAATGATTGTGTTTGTGATTGAGATTATGGATCCGAGATTTTTATGATAACGATGGTGATGATAGACATAATGATGAAATTGTTTCAGGTGATAATTATCTCGTGAAGGCCAATCCAGTAAAACTTTGCGGGTTCAACCCTTGCAAAATCACCAAATGCCTAGAGCATCCTGATGCGATGTGTGTGACAAGCTCGAAATGCAAGCCTGTCTTTTTTGACATCAGTGGCAATATTTTAGAGAATTGTAAAGGTATGTCTAAAAGGGCGGATTTACACTTTTTATATACACAGGAACAGAATAATTTTGTGTAAGTCGGTGTATATAATCGGAAGCCAAAGCAAATCAACCGCTCTGCCTAGGATCGTTGTTCATATTTTGCCGGCTCTCACACGCACATGTACAACATAAACAAAAACAGAACAAAATGAAGCTTGTTTTAATATTACACTTCGAACTGGTCCTAGTCATAGCTACTTGATTTCTCAGACAGCTTGTAGAGGTCGATACTATAAGCTTCATGATCACGCCATTTGATTTATAGGCGATGGTAGCATAATCACCTCTTCCCCAGACCTCCTCTGTCATACGGACCCGTGCCAGACCTCTGGTTGCTACACGGACAATGCGGCGCGATGCGTAGTGAGCTCGCAATGCAGGCCGGTATTCCTGGACTTTGCCGGTAACAAACTGGATTGTAGAGGTAAGTGTGATGTTTCAAATTCCCGGGTATACAGCGTTGGCTAAGACCGTGCTTGTAGACCAGGGACATGTAAAGAAAACGTTGTCGTTTTGAGGGACTGGTACCGAGGACTCTTAGTTTCTTTTCAGATATTTCTCCATTGACCAAAGATGGTCACAGTCACTGTTTTTTTTTTTTCTCAAATTACAAGTCATAATGTTTATGAAGCACCTTCGGTACGGCAACCTTAAAAATGACAAAAATCATGCAGTATTTCCAAATAAGGAATATATTAGTTTCCTTATATGGAAGTGACCACGTTTGGCAAAAACGACAATTTTTCAAATTTTCTTGATATGGGTGCTGAAGGTTGTTTTACAACATTTTCCCTATCGCGTGGCCAGCCAAGCTAAGGAGAGGGTGTTTTCCCCCGGTTTTTGTAATTCTATGCACATCAAATATCAATATTCACCCTAAGAAAAGTCTGAAATGTGATTAGTACAGAATAACGAAAACTTGGAAGCACACCGTTTTCCGCAAGCCCGCGAGGGATAAATAACAAGGCGATAATACTATGCTACACGTTTCAGGTCTGCTTAAAGTACCACCTCACAGGGTCTGCCAAAATGATCCTTGCGATAGCCAGACGTGTGCCAGCGACGCTAAAGCCAACTGCATTGCCGACTATTCGTGTAAACCGGTCTTTATCACTCGAAGAAACGAGATACTTGATCCCAGAGACTGTAATGGTAAATATAGATTGACCGAATTGTGTTAGGTGAAAGGGGGAGTCGGAGTTGTTACATGGTTTTTGGTTTTGTATATTTTGCGCATTTTGCGATTCTAGCCTCATTAAAAGCAGGAAAGCGAAACGTGCAAAACGAGAAAAAACGGGTTAAAATGTAAAAGAAAAAATGAAGGGAAATGAATGTTTATTGCACGAACCTATTGCTTTTTCAAATATTTTATTCCTTTTAGATAAAACCGGGGATAAAAAGTCTCAGACAGAAGCCGAGCTGGGTTCTTTACTTCGTGAACTGAAGAAACCACAGAATACCTCAGACGAGAATGTGCCAACAGAAACGCTAGCGGCGTTTGAGGAGAAAGATGATAATAAGGACACGCGTGGAGTCAGACCGGGCACGGTTCAAAGTTCACTTGTGACTAAACTGAACACTCTTAAGCGCTCAGGCATACAGAAGCATTCAATACAGGGCAGAGTGCGAGGTATTCGCAAAAAGAACAAGCAGAGACATCACATCAAAGGAAAAATTCACCATAAGAAACGTAAACGGGGTTAGAGATTAGGTCAAAATCTGTACTCACATAGTGACTTAAGCACCGCCAACCCGTTGCAGGAATTAAGATGTTCTGGAGTTTCATGTTATTTAAGAAAAAACGCACTCTAGTTTACATAAAGCAAATCAAGATCATTTTAAAGCTCTCTTTTCATATTCGGGATGGTGCAGTGCAACCATTTTAATGGTTTAATTTGTATAAAGTGGAAACAATGTATCAATCATAACTAACGTGAGTAGTATTGAACAAACCATAATTTGGATTTATTATCTTAGGAATCAAGGCTTATATGGCTTTGAAGACCTTTTTATTAGATACCCATTAAACAATGTGGGTTTTACTGCACATAGCACAACATTCTCAAAAGTTCGTCGTTTTGTTTAAATATATGTATTGATTATAACATGCCATAAATCACACATCGCGATGACTCTTTTATAACATTGCTAATATAACCTTATTCTTTTTAGATTAATTACACCGCCATTTCTCAGAAACTATCCACATGGTTAAGCAAATATGCAGCGGCGTAGCCAAAAGGGACTTATAAGTCATTTTCTCCTGTATTTTAGATAATGTCTCATACATTTACTGTATTTTTGGCTGGTAAAAGGGTGGGGGGGGGGGGGGGGGGGGCGGGCCTCCTGGGCTATGCCCCTGATAGGAGTATGGCGGTCCTTGTGAAGGTACTAAGAACAAATCTGTTATGTTCTTAGCGACTTGGGAAATCTGGCAACTGCAGTATGCCCTGACTGTTATTTGAACTCGCTCGATATTTGGTTGGAAAAGGCCGTTTTGCTTTCGTGTGAAACCAGTGATCCTGATTCCAGGGATTCTTAGGCTCTGCTGGATACAGAAGCCCAGGTTGGACATGCAGTTTGGGTCCACGTAGTTTTGTACGGGCGGGACGAGTGTATGGGCGCAGACGAGCTCGTTAACGAACTTAGGGTAGACGTCGGTTCCTGAGTCCGTTTTCACCGAGCACACACTGCACGCTTGGTAGCGATTTGTGCCGGGAATGATTTCTCCTTTAGAAAGAGGCAAACTATTTCATTATTATGAAAGAATAATATGTGGCCTTTAAAGCGGCATGTCACCAGTTTACTAACGGTCGATTACGTAACAATCGCGATGATTTTTTTGGCGGAAAACGCGAAAAAATATTTCAAAGTTGTTTAAGCTGTATGGCTATTGGTAGTTTCTTTGAGGATGTGACTGATGATTTAGAGCATGGCCTGTTAAATAGCGCGGATTCTAATAGTTTCTTTATTCTTTTATTGTCGGTTGAGCTTTCCGTCGGCCCTCCGGAAGTAAACTGATGACAATGCGACTTTAAGAAGGACACCTATGTTTAACTAGTACAAAATTGCACGAATATTGTTGGTCCAGGAAAGTATCCAGGTATTCTATTCACCTTTGAAGAGACATTTTCTCGGCTTAACAGTACTGGTGGTTGGCGGGTCGCGTTTCACCCTGCTCTTAGCTTTATTCTCATTCTTCCCCGGCACTCCCTTCGTCCACCAGGGGCCGCCCTGGTATAGCGGGTTTCTCGCTTTCTTACCATATATTTTCACGTATAGAGGCAACGGAATGTCCTTCGGCGTTTTTGTTGGTTGCTGGATTTTGAATGGAGGCACTGGTGGCTTTTCGTCGTCAAATGCGCATGTCATGTTTTTCTTTCTTCTGCATTGTGTTACCTCTGAGCTCGCGATGAAGGGATGTAGCAAGGGCGCGGTATGAAAGTCCCCGAGTGGCTTGAAGTCTGCCACACCGCACGCGTCGATAGATGCATATCGCGGGTTATAACCCCCGGCTTTTTGAAGTTCTTCCTCGATTCTAGCAAGAGATGGGTACACACAGATAATCTGTGAAACAAATAAACGAAAGATGGCAGGAACGTTACCGTTTTACCACGTTGCTAGTGCCTTTACTGGAAAGGTCAAAAGGAACCAGATAGAAAGACATTGAGAACGAATTTGTTAATGGTTTAGGATATAGTACCATGAATGCAATATAGTAGATGCCAAGGCATATGACGTTAAATCTACTAGGGGCGTGGCCAGGGACTGCATGGGATGTGTGCGTACTCCTGACTACACAATGCACGTGGTCCAACTCTACGTTTTTCCCATATAACCGACACTTGCCGAAGAGGTGGGTTGAGGTCATATATGCATAGAGTCAAAAACAAGGTGATAAGGTTTGTCGATTCTTCAAGAGGAAGATATCGCTTTTGCTGGTAGAGTTGGCGAGGTGGGTACACCTGCTGCGCCCACCCCCCCCCCCCCCCCTTGGATACACGCCTGATAAGGCGATCAATATAATGAAAGGCGATCAATATAATGACCCCGATTGTGATAACGGTGAACCATGCGGGCGGACAAACCTTTTTTGTTCTTATTTTATTTTTTCCGAAGCAGTTTTCGTTGATGACTTGATCACATTTGCATCTTGGTACAGATTCACTGACGCGATGTGATGTCTTGCCGCTGCTTGCGGAACAGAGAACCAGCAGAAATAAGACAAAGAGCTGTGTTAAGCAAGAAAGGAGAGGTCAGGGACGGTCTTCAATATACAATTGACTTGTCGATAAAGTTATTGTGCCCTCGAAAACACCCCCTATGGTATGATTTCTTTTTCTATTCCATTTTCCATTTTCAAAATAATTCCCTTCCTACGCTCTAGAAAATATTATTGAAGTGTATCAAAAAAATATTATTGAAGTGTATACAAGAACACCGATTTACAGAAACGTAGCACGGGTTGGGGCACTGGGGGCACCTCCCCTCCCCCCCACTAAATATTTTCAAAAGTTTTAGGGAAATGACCAGTAGGGGCGTAGCTGTGCCTACAATATTTTCTTAATGTTTCTGCATTGTGCCCCTCCAATATTTCGAGGCCTGCAACGGCACTGATTTATTACAGTCGATCTTTATTTTCATTTTTGTTTAGTTTGTGTACTCATGTCTCTTGGCCTCATTCGACGTTTTCCAAGTAAAACAAGTATCATTGAAAATGCATGTGTGGCGTGCCAATATCTCGAAGTAAATGCGACTTGTATTCGTACCTTGCCCATGTCTTTTCCAGGCTTCCGAGTCCTGTCTTTAAAACTAGAATAAATATCGGCCAATATTAGCATATGCATATACCATTGTCGTATAAAAAAACAGCCCATCACAATGAGTCCCCCTCACTCCTTTGTATATATTTTTTTGCATGTAAATCCCAGTATTAGGGGTGGCGGTGGGTGAATCCGAGACTTGCCGAGGCACCGAGACCCGCGTTTCAGAATCCGAGCCCGAGACCTTTGTCAAATTTTGGAATAAATAACTAAACAATCCTTAATCTACGTATTCCGGGGATTAATTCGGTGCTAGTTACGTAGGGGTTCGTGATGTATTAAAGGAATAAGAGAGAAATTTTCGTATTGAATGTGTGTCGGCAGTGTTTTTATGTTAAACAACACAACGGTCTCGAAGCGGCGTGAAAGAAATTACTCATCTTAGCCGCATCACTGAAATCGCATAAAAACAACTATACAATCCTTAATCTACGTATTCCGGGGATTAATTCGGTGCTAGTCACGGAGTGGTTCGTGATATATTAAAGAAATAAGAGCGAAATTTTCGTGTTGAATTTGTGTTCGTTTTAATGCAATGTTTTATGTCGAACTGACTTTCTGAATAACTGTGCATATAAAGTCCTAAAAAGACTCTCTTTCTCACAGTTAGACGTTCTTTATATGAAACACTTATGTTACGAGGCTACATTTTTGTAAAAACTATGTGTGGACGAGTTGACTCTATTTTTGTGGACGAGTTGACTCAATTTGTGGACGAGTTGGTTGTGGACGACACGGTTTGTGGACGAAATGACTGGATACCGTCCCGATCACGCGCAAATAAAAAAGGGATCGAAATCCGAGACTCCAAGATCGCGTTAAAAAATCCGAGAATCCAAGACCGTGTTAGAAAAAAAAACGAGGCTCCGAGACCCAAAATTTTGAAAAATCGAGACTTGCGTAAAAAACGCCGAGATTCCGAGACGAGAAATTTTTGCGAGACTTTCGAAATTTCGAGGTACCCATCGCTACACCTAGTATTTCAAGCTAAAGGGTGCAAGCAAAGGAATCTCACAACCGATTAGGGGGCCTTTGATTTGCTAGGCCCTGAATTCAAATATCATTTCGAAGACTGAAAGGTGCTTGAGAGGTTCACTATCCCATCGTATGAAAATGGTGATGATAAAAACCTGATCAAGAACCATACGTTAGTCACCTTTAATTGATAATCTTACGATTTGCAATGTATCTGCAGGCGGGTACCCAGGATTGGCTGAGGAGGGGTTCGCAGTCATAGGTGTCCTGGATACTAACAATGGATTACCAATCAAAAGAGCAGTAATGTGCAGTAAAAAAGGATCAAATTATTGACGATAACTCAATTAAAAAGTATCGCTTTCCACGTAACGTGACGGCGTGTTGTCATCTTGAAATTTGAATTTGATTCTGCCAAAAGGGGGCGGAGCTCAACCCTCCTATAGTGCGGGTCCTTGTTTTAATAAAGGACGACGACGACGCATAGGACAACGAGTTAAAAAATATTTGTTATCCCTCGGCGATAAATTTAGTTGCAATGGAATAAGCAAAACTTTATAGTCAGAGACAGATAACAATGAACTAAAATATTATTTCTTCAGTAGCGAACGTAGTTGGAGGAATTTACAGTGCAAATGTCCGCGTCCCTAATTGACCGTGGATGCTGGAGTTACGTCGTAGTTTGGTTAAATCTGTTAGACAGAACGCATTTTTCCCCTGCTGCTATTGAATTCTGAGCTAATTCCATTGCCGTTTTCTGCTGTAGTAGTCCACGTTGCCGTCGTCGTTCCAACAGCCTCAGTTGGAAATGTTGACTGGCGATCATGAGATAGTAAAAAACTATGAAGTAAATCCCAAAGGATGCATAGCTAGAAAGCGGCACGTTATATTGGACATCATCAAGAATTGACTACTTTGCTCGAAAATGTTTTAGCAGGTACATCGAAAATGTGATGAAAAATGCTTTCACGCTAATATAAATCTAAACCAGTTTCTAAAAATACAGTAAACTAATACCGCAAAACTTTGTGTTTTCACAATGGCTGAATTATACCAGACAGAACGCAGTAAAACGCGCTGGTTTACATCATCTTCCATCGCCATCTTTGTTCCAGCCATGTGTACGTTTGTGTAGGAGCTTTGCCACTCGCCTACTTCTACCAATCCCATCTTGTCCTACGCCACCTATCCAGCAGCACTCGAATTTACAGATGCCCCTCCACAAGTTTCTTTAGAGAAGGTGATGCCAACTTAAGGTTGGTTCTCACTTGGACGTTAGCGCAAGCGGAACACACGTAGTCTTCCGATTCTCACTAGAACATAAGCGCAAACGGAAGCGCAAGAGAACACAACTGCGTGTTTCTTGCCCTTGCTTATGTTTAACCGATTCACACTTGTCTTGCGCTTCCGTTTGCGCTTACGTCGTAGTGAGAACCAACCTGTACGGCTTGATCATGTCACATTGCTGCCTATATAATTCAGGCGTCAAGTTTGCTGGTTACAGCAACAAACAGCTATGATACTTTATGTAGTAGTAATGGTAGTAACCACTTAAGCTCAGCCTTTAGTATTCAGCTGACCTCAAGTAGCACCCGAATTCTTTATACGGTGCTTGACTTAGCAGCTCGAACAGCTTAACGCAGGTCACGTAGACGCCACTGAGTGATATTCTGATCAACAAAAGCTTTTAAGAGATGCGCCTGCAGGCATGCAGGTGGCAGATTCAATTCCTAGATACAAGAGTGTCGAGCTTCAAGAATCATGTATCATTCAGGGTGGTAAAGAGTATTTTCGTGAAACGAGATTCGGCCATTTTTCACTCTACGAGAAACATAAAATCGACCATTTGCCCCTCTTTACCAGCCTGATCATTGAAATAGTGACTGCTATTTACCATGGGTTCATAAGTACTTATGAACTATCATAAGTACTGTTGCCTCTAGTGGATGGATAAACGGGGGGAACATAAAAAAAACGTGCGCGCGCCAACCTCGTTCCCAGTTTCTCGCTTTTGATCTTGTTTTCTCGTCTAGCCACGACCTTAGCGATACGTCTGTTAACACATTGACCCCTCAACCGGCCTGTACCGGCTTTGGGAAGTACCCACAACCCAAAAAATTAAATTAAAATAAATGCAAAATAAACACAACAAGATGAAGATACTCAGGCATCAGTCTAAGGGATAAATGGTCTTGCAGATATGCATCCAACCAAGGTGTTGGCATCTACTCTTAAGCCAAATAATAGCACAGGTTCTTTGACAAATCTCAAACCGAACAAGGAGACACAAATAGATACCTTTATTCTGATCCTCCAGGTACATTTCCATGGCCTCAAAACACAATGTCCACTCCTTGAAGGCTTGTACAACCCCGAAGATGTCTTTACGTATTGCAAAGCATTCTGGGAGATCAAAGGGAAAATTCACGAGAAAATACACTCCTCTCCCCAAAGTCAGATGGTTTTTTAGAAGTCTTTTCACCCCGAAGCCAAACAAATCAATTCCAGGTCATACAGATCCAGAATAGCAGTGTAAACAATTTTGCAATCAATTTGGTTTCAGAAAAGACAGCATTTAGGAGAGCTGTGGTGATTCATTAGAAAATTATTTTCTCATCCAGGCAAAGCCAAACAAGAAAAAATCATCATGAAAACTTTTGCTTGCAAATATCCATAAGCAAAGCACTCAATTATGCCCCAAAAGACTTCATGATGTCCTGAGACACTCTCCTAATATGCTCATAGCTGTATTTTTGATGAAAAATACAAGCAACCATCAACTTGTGCCGGCTTCAGCACAACGACGAGGGTTAAAAGTGGGGACCGCAAAGCACTGTTGGAAAGCTTGGATACCGCTGACTAGGTGCAGCTGTGTTTGACTTTGATGGGCTGTATAAAACTCAGAATAGGGGGGGAGGTATCTGTTTTCAGTCTGTTTTTTGTAAATTCAGATAAACTGAATTGGCATTGACCTTGCGCGGAGGGCGCCATTATCAAAAAGACAGTAAAACATCTTCTGATCTTGAAAACGTGAAAAATTTTTTAGGTAAACATACTCTTTTTTATATAAGAAGATTTTCGCCAAATTTTAACAACATGCCGAGGCTCAGTTTGCACCGAAATATGATTTTTTTTATTGAAATGTATTCTATAATGGAGAATCAGATTGTCTTGACAATAAGAACCTTAAATATAATTTCTATTGATCTTTTTTTTTTAATTCTCATCTAATTGTGAAAATCGTTTCTATTCCTAAAATCCCTGATATATATTTTTCCCTCTTTCTTCAGAGAAGCCTTTTGTAGTTGTAGATAACTCTGTCGTGGTGTTTTATTCAATAAATGTCTTATAAGAACCTCTACTGTAACCGAACTTTGAGGTAAATATTGAAGCTAATAGGGCCTTTGGAGGAAGTTTGTGCTTTTGGACTTCCTATTGTTTTGGATATGTCATAACATGGAATTCACACGTGCATTGAGACCGCTTGGCTGCACCCGACAAATCTCCGATATATGGTAATAGGAAATCCAACAACTGCTACACGATTGCCTCTTATGTTGGATTTTCTATAATCATACATCGGAGATCTGTCGGGTCAAATTGTGTGAATTGTTATGACATATCCAAAAGCCTAAACTGTTATGAATCACGGCTAAAAGGGAACCAGATCAATCTATGACAACAGCTCCAAGAAATTGGCTTTATTACAGATATATTGTCGGTGAAAACAATTTTAATTGTTTTTAAAAGATAATAATTGTTGATATAATTGTCTTTAAAAGGGCTCTCTCAAATAAGAACAGCTTTGAACTGATCTAATTGTTTGAAGTGCTATAAACATGGTGGAAGTTAGAACATTAAACTGCTTTTGATTTGCGTATTATACTAGTAATAATTGCAATTCACCGTATTTTAGTTTAGCCTAGTCATAGGCGTTCTTAACGGGTTTCCTATGTTCGGAGATTAAACGTGAGACGGCTTGGGGCCTGGAAATAGTTCACCCACAGAACAGGTGAAGATGACTTCCTGTGACGTCACAAATTACTTCAACCACAGGAAACCCGCGTAAGAACGACTCGGAGTAGACTGCATGTCCTTGTACCTTTTGCTACATGGCCTTTGCCCCTCTAAAATGCCTGAAACAACACAATGGCTGGTGTCCACAAAAGACATGGCCAAACAGATTATAGGCAATATAGATTATACAGACAATCTGTAGAAAACCAAGGCGGTCCCCACCATTCAACTCATTTGGAGTGTAAGAGCATGCTCATCTATAGAAACTATAATTTACTAGAGCATTCGGGGTGTCCCCCCATCACAAGGGCCAAGTCATGTGACACGCTGGTGACATCATAGGCGTTGTGACGTAGGTTGGTCAGCAGCGGAGTAAGATCCTGCTGACACCATCTAATAAGTGAGAGAGAGAAGATGACGTCAATGATGAAGTAGAACAATTTAAATATTACACATCCATCCTCGGGTGTCGAGGTCAGCGCAACGAGGCGCGAAACGAGTCGGCGGAGGGGGAACGTGGCGCTCCTTTCTCTTCCTTTTGCACAAAAAAAAACAATATCTACACTAACCTTTTTGAAGCCTCGATATCGTGAGCTTCAGCTTTCTCCCACGACGCATGCTCAATCATCAATACCGCTAACAAGAAATAACAAATAAATCAATATAAAAAAGTTGTTCTATGTCACCAATAATTAGTAAGTGGGTAGCCATAACAAGTTTATAAACAGTCAAAAACAGCGACAAAGGAATCACGTAAATGTGAGAAAATTATCACGATGAAACAATAACGTTCCCACGCCACGGCCATGTATTGTACCGAGACATCACGGGTCTATAATTGATCAACTAAACCACTACTATGTTTATCGAACCTGAATTACCAAAATATCAGCAATGGGGTCTAAGTTGGGGTTAGCTGTCGACGAGTCAGAATGACTAAGGTTCTTATGACTGTTATCATTATTGTATTGTATTATTACGTTCGTAGCATATTTATAACAAAGTAATTAAATATAAAAAAAAATTATTATCCCGGACAATGGCGGCCATAAGAATGATTAGATAAAGGATTACTTAATATATTTTTGCATATGCGAGTGTTTATGCAATAGTTGAAGTAAAGTCAAAATTACCCATATAAATCCTAGCTAGGCTGAAGGCGAGGTCCCTAGCGGCCAAAGGCTGAAGTTTGACGTCACTATGCTTTGGAGACATGACGTCATCGACAGCACTTCGTATGACGTCACACGATGACCGAAGAGAGGGCAGGGAGTCTGCTGCTTTAAGCTTGGAGTGCACAGACTCTTGGAAAGCATGCAGAACCTGGCAATAACGTGAGAGATTTCATAAGAAATAAATAAGTGTACACCCACCCTAAATCTAGCCTTGACTTATCGCAAGGGAACAAGGTCGACGGCTAGTCAGACGCGGTTAGGGAAGTGAAAACTGATGGGGCCGTGGTCTAGAACGAAAATGGACAAGGCTGTAGAGAAAAAGAGATATATAAATACCGCTTTCTAGGTGTATTTCACATACGCCCCCGTGTGTCGTTATCAATAGGTAACGTACTTTTATGCTCTTTCCCACACCCTTATTCACAGCTCATGCAAGAGTAAGTATACAGTACCTGTCCGTCACTCTTTGCAATGGAGCGAAGAACATCCAGTGAAAGAACGTTGGTGGTGCCCTCCCAAATTGGCAGGACCTAGGGTGAAACAAATGTTTTGATTAATGCCTTCTATCCGCTATCCGTGGTTCCCAAAATGGCAAGATAAATATTTTGAATAATGTTTTCTATCCACATCAACACACTATATAATAAAATCATGAGAATGCCCTCCCACATTGGCAGTAGCAAAGAAATGTCGATTAACTCGGTACTTTAAAGGATTCGATATTATGTTTTATTTTTTATATATTTCATTTTTAAGAACCATTCCTTCCCCCTCTATCCATTCTCCCACTTCTCTCCCTATGAGCTAATCACACAAGAGCTTACAAACCTGAGCATCCCTCAAAAGCCCTGGAAGTCCAGTGTCTTCAATGTACCCCTGACCGCCAAAACTCTCCAGCCCTTCAGATGCCACATAAATTGCCTTTGGAAGTGTACGGTAAAATAGCTCATTATCTAAACAGTGGTGAGCGACCTTTATGGTAAACAATTATACTAAGTGACAATAGCTATTAAAATACCTCCTCTTGGTATACTGAATATTACACTACTTAACTCGAGTGCTATCATACCAAGAGGAAGAACAGAATTTGAAGGAAAGGGCGTGTTTTTTTTGGATAATCTGAAATACAGCAACTTTTTATTTACTATAGGCTATAGCACTATGAAGAGGTTGGCTATCACTGGCTTGAAGCCTCTTTTCCATATAATACCTGCTTTGCAGTGTAGAGTTTGGCAATTGGTGTCAGTAGTCTGAGCAGGTGCTTATCACACTCTGTTGCCATGCTGCATTCTTCCAAACCAAGCAGTCTCACAACCTCCATCACCAGAAGAAATGCTGCTCGCAACTCCACCTAACCATGAATACAAACATGTACAACATCTGTATGTCAAATAGATACTAGTGCCATGCTGCATTCTTCCAAACCAAGCAGTCATACAACCTCCATCACCAGAAGGAATGCTGCTCGCAACTCCAACTAACCATGAATACAAACATGTACAACATCTGTATAGCAAATAGATTTTAGAAGAAGGTAGACCAGCAAGGGTTTGGGGGGTTCTGAAGAACTTCCAGAGTCAACAGGACGATCCCTCTAAATGAAAAAAATTGAGAATCACTGCGAGCTCCCTAAGAGAAAATATTAAGAGAGATTCGTGGCTATGGGTCTGTAGACACCACCACCACCACCAACAACAACAACAAAAACACCCTGGATACAACTTGAGTGAAACTGTAGGGTATAATTCTCAAAATATCATCTTATCATTTTAGAAAAGAATGTGACTGCTACAGAATTGGTATACTAAGTAATTTGAAAGGAATTTTGCTGCCTTGAAACATTCGTCACACAGATGACACAATCGTCGGCTGATTAACAGAAAAAAAAACCTCTGCAAAGTACCTGCAATTTGGCTATGGTTTGGACATGCAGTGGATGCTGAGCTAGAGTCTTGCCAAAAACCCTCCTCCTGAGGGCATAATCCTGAGCAAGGCACACAATCCTGAAAACATTCAAAAGGAAGGATTACAAGAGAGTGTGGGGAAGAAGAGAGGGTTATTAGATGAGGGCTATTAGTAAGGAAACTGCTCAGAATATAAATGTAAGGATTAGTGTATTGCATTGTTTTAATAATGGCTCAATACTGAAAACATTCAAAAGGAAAAAAGGCTACAAAGAGAAGTGTGATTATAATACTTTTGGTGATGACAATATAAAGGTGATAATGAGAATGGTAATCAAAAACGATGATGATCAAATAATGATGGTCTGATGAAGATGATGATGATGGCCAGATGATGATGATGAAATAATGATGGTCAGATGATGATTATGATGATGACAATGATGATCATAATGATGATGAAACAGTGTTCAGGTGATGGCCGATCAAATTACGATGGCCAGATAAAGACGAAGGGATTATGCTGATGAGATGATGATAATGATGAAAATGAGAAGGAGTTGTAGGTGTAACAACTGGAGTAAACAAAGAAGGGCTTTTCAACTATTGCAGGATGGATCAAAATCGAACAAAAATATGCCCACCTTCTCATACCGGCAACAGCAGAGATGCTGTTGTGAATGCGAGTAATAGTGAGCATGCTAGCAATACCAGCAATACCACGCCCTTCCTCTGTTATCTGTCATCAAGAAAACTAATTAGCATTATCAACTTGCATGTTTTAACAGATTAACAAAACTGGAGGCAATCCATGAAGGCCTTATGTATGACCTACATGAAGAGAGTAAAAAGCAATCAACTGAACTTGAAGGTCTTGCCAATCAAAAGCAACAAAAACATATATGGTAGTTTTCAAGTTCAAATTCCTCACCCCTTGGTAATGGTAGAGCAACTTTTTGTGTTGTTGTGGTGTTGCAGCCAACTAGTGTGACCCAGCTCGGCCACTGCAAAGGTCAAAGGTCTCCTTACCTGATGAGCTACTGATCCATCAAGCAACAGTTCTGCTGTTGGCAGTTGTTTGGTTCCCAGCTTGTTTTTCAGACGCTAATGAGCAAACAGCCAAAAGTAAGAGAACGACAACAAAGAAACTGAAAAAAAAAAACAGCTGCAATTACCTGCACTTCAATATTGTTCAGAGTACCATCTTCCTTTCTTGTTTCAAGATAAAACATGGTGATTCCCCTAGAACCCTGTATGAATTAAATAACACAGAAGATGGAATTCCAAAACAGGTAATTAATAAAGGATAAAGTAGCAAACAATTAATCAGTTTAACCCCCTCCCTTCTTTAACTAAGACTACAGTTGTTTCCAGCCTGTTCATGAATTTTGGAAACTCAGTCTCGATGAGTGAAACCTTTTTCACACTTTAGCCTACTGCTTATAAAAAAGGTTTGATGAGAAAATATTATTGCAATGAAACAGACATTAGAGAAATATCAAGCTATTCGCTATGTTATGTCAAGATTTTTTATGAGTGCTCTAATGTCATAAATAATTACAACGTCATATGGCATACTATTTACAGGTATAACAGAGCCATCAGGTTGCTGTATTCTTGCTAGGGTGAGTGTCATATCAGCATCTGTGGCGGAACTAAACCATTTGTACCCATAAAGTTTAAATGTGCCATCAGATTGTGGAGCAGCTGTTGTCTGTGTACCATTTCCTGCAAACAATCATACTGTACTTCATTAGTAAATTGATGCTACTATGTTTGTAAAAAATGCATAGGCTGTAGATACAACAATTTGGCTTTGGCCTGTTGGGTTATTGGGTTGTTGGCTTTCTGGTTCATTGTCTTGTTGGTCTGTTGTGTCGGTGGGTTGTTGGCCTGTTGGTTGATTGGGTTGTTGGCCTGTTGGATCAGTGAGTTGTTGGCCTGTTGGATCAGTGGGTTGTTGGCCTGTTGGGTCAGTGGGTTGTTGGCCTGTTGGGTCAGTGAGTTGTTGGCCTGTTGGATCAGTGGGTGTGTGGGTTGTTGGCCTGTTGGATCAGTGGGTTGTTGGCCTGTTGGCTCATTGGGTTGTTTGCCTGTTGTGTCGGTGGGTTGTTGGCCTGTTGGTTGATTGGGTTGTTGGCCTGTTGGGTTGTTTGCCTCTTGGGTCAGTGGGTTGTTGGCCTGTTCGGTTAGTGGGTTGTTGACCTGTTGAATCATTGGGTTGTTGGCCTGTTGGTTGATTGGGTTGTTGGCCTGTTGGTTGATTGGGTTGCTGGCCTGTTGGTTGATTGGGTTGTTGGCCTGTTCGGTCAGATGGTTGCTGGCCTGTTCGGTAAATGTGTTGTTGGCCTGTTGGTTGATTGGGTTGTTGACCTGTTGGTTGATTGGGTTGTTGGCCTCTTGGGTCAGTGGGTTGTTGGCCTGTTGGATCATTGGGTTGTTGGCATGTTGGTTGATTGGGTTGTTGACCTGTTGGATCATTGGGTTGTTGGCATGTTGGTTGATTGGGTTGTTAGCCTGTTGTGTCGGTGGGTTGTTGGCCTGTTGGTTTATTGGGTTGCTGGTCTGTTGGTTGATTGGGTTGTTTGCCTTTTGGAGTTAGTGGGTTGTTGGCCTGTTGGGTCAATAATTTGTTCGCCTGTTGGGTCAGTGGGTTGTTGGCCTGTTGGGTCAGTGAGTTGTTGGCCTGTTGGTTGATTGGGTTGTTTGCCTGTTGGGTCATTGGGTTGTTGGCCTGTTGGGTCTTTGGGTTGTTGGCCTGTTGGTTGATTGGGTTGTTGGCCTGTTGGTTGATTGGTTTGTTGGCATGTTGGCTCATTGGGTTGTTGGCTTGTTGGTTCCCCCTCCCTTCCTTCTTTAACTAAGACTACAGTTGTTTCTAGCCTGTTCATGAATTTTGGAACCTCAGTCTCGATGAGTGAAACCTTTTTCACACTTTAGCCTACTGCTTATAAAAAAGGTTTGATGAGAAAATATTATTGCAATGAAACAGACATTAGAGAAATATCAAGTTATTTGCTATGTTATGTCAATATTTTTTATGAGTGCTCTAATGTCATAAATAATTACAACGTCATATGGCATATTATTTACAGGTATAACAGGGTTGGGTTGTTGGCCTGTTGGTTGATTCGGTTGTTGGCCTGTTGGTTGATTGGGTTGCTGGTCTGTTGGTTGATTGGGTTGTTTGCCTTTTGGAGTTAGTGGGTTGTTGGCCTGTTGGGTCAATGAGTTGTTCGCCTGTTGGGTCAGTGGGTTGTTGGCCTGTTGGGTCAGTGAGTTGTTGGCCTGTTGGTTGATTGGGTTGTTTGCCTGTTGGGTCATTGGGTTGTTGGCCTGTTGGGTCTTTGGGTTGTTGGCCTGTTGGTTGATTGGGTTGTTGGCCTGTTGGTTGATTGGTTTGTTGGCATGTTGGCTCATTGGGTTGTTGGCTTGTTCTTCTGAATTTACCAGGTTGATGCCCTCCAAGAGCCTTGCATAAAAAAAAAAAAATTCCAAACAATCATATAAACACACCAACATCAGAGCCGCCCTGTCGCTCTGTCATCCATTGTCCAGACGTCCAGAAATGTCCAGGATTACGGGTTGTCAAGTGCTTGTATGCTGTCTTAAGCATAACACCATTAGGTCTGATCTCCTACAAATTAAAATATGCATACGAGTCACTATCTTAGAGATGGCTTATACTCCTGCTGTGGAAATAAATGAGCATGGCTGCTAAAATATCGAGTAAACCTATATTAACTAAAACATTGATTACAATATTATTTGAAAGAGCTTTGTAATGTATGTATGGTAAATTAGCAAAAATGTATTTTTCGTCGCAAGCTGTTTTGATCACTTTGCAAGTATCAAACATAACCAAAATGTACCTCAAGTGTTTTTGCAGCTCCATCTGTCATAGCAAGTGGACAGGAGTAGAGACCAGATGATGGCGAAAACAGATATAGCTTAACAGCTTGGTAGACACGACTAAAATGAAACAAATGCTGCATAAGTAATCATTAATAGCAATGCAAGGTAAATAGTGTTAACTAAAATCAGTGGAATATGACAAAGGGACTGCTTATTTGAGCATGGATAATATTTTGAATTCTATTTTTGCAAATTTGAACTTTTATTCCTCTCCCTTTAGGGTTCAAGCTCAAGGGGGTCTAATTATTGGTGAACTTCTTACTGTAGCCTTACCAGTTACTTAACATTTATATTAAATAAGCTATTCACAGATTTACTTTCAAATTCTTCTATTACATGTAATATAATTATAGTATAATGCAACTTTAATGTATACCTCCATTGTTGATATTTTCTGTCATAAGCTACTGCTACGAGACCTTCCTCAGCTGCTACATCATGTAGCTGACTCCACCCACTGCAAGTGTTAATTCGATCAATCCGTCTTCCCCAGGCATCAAAATGGTCGAGTGATGGAGGGTTAAGTTCACAGTCACGGCCCATGGTGTACACATCAGTAGCAACTCTCTCACCAAAGCGCTCAAGATCTGGACTGATTTCCTGCAGCACCTGGCAAAGGTATTGTGACAATAGTAATTGTTGTCACATTCTAATTAAAAACTTAGTCCAGGTTTTTGAGAGGGACCATCCACCTGGGTGGGGTGGTTTGTCAACCCCCCCTGTAAACCAGCGTAGGGCAACCGCACATTAAACAGACATCCAAACATAGTTGTGATGAAGATGACATAAGCCTCAAATGGCCACTGCAATTGAATGTGATAAAGAATAAACCTATGTTTGACTTCATTAGACACAGCACACCAGCACACAAATGTAGCCCTTTCTAGTACACATGCATGGGAACTTGAAGCAATTTATACAGCCCCCCCCCCCCCCCCCCCAACACCACCACCACCTCCACCAATGTACACAAATGCCAAGAATACAAAAAGAAAAGAACTTTTTGAATTTTTTATAGCAAAAACTAACTAATCTAACAACAGTGCCGCCCTTAATAACTTTTCTAAAAATTATAAGTATGAAGGAAGATTTGCACAGAGAAAACTGCCAAATTTGTCCACGAATGCATGACCGACAACATTGAAGATAATATCACCAATCCTTTTATCATTTATCTGTTTGGAGACTCACCCATGTACATTCTTGTGCACCCGATGCCAAATAAAATATGTCTACATCTACATTTGGAGGTGTTATATACCTTCGGAGGTAGTACTCTTTGTAAGTAACATAGTAACAGAGCATCAGTGGTGAATTGGTTGTGAAGTAACGGCGGCTGTTGAAAAAAAGACCCTCTCTTTGCGCCAGAGAAAGCTTCGGGCAGACTTGTGGCTTCTGGGTGGTCTCTTTTCGATGTCATCGCTCTTGAGTTACATAGATAGCGTAAAACTAAACCCGTCCGAAGACCTGACCGTGATAGATCAGCAGCAACTCGTTGGCGGACCCTTGGAGAAAACATTGGCTAGGTAGACTTTGGAATCGGCTCTCTTTTTATCATCGAAAAGTTTGAGATCTAGGGAATAAAATTTGCTTGTCCTACTTTAGCTCCATCAAACTTCAATCAGATTCGGATGCAAAATAACGTTCCTTTTGGCAAGAAAAAGATGCAAAACTGGATGTTCTCCAGTGTTTATCATATGTTGTTGTCCGCTGGCCTTCTAGCCAGACATGAAGCACAGGTAGCCCACGGTTAATTCAACCCTAGTGTCTTTTTTGTTTGTCAGTGGCTCATAGAATCGTGCAAAACTTTTCGAATCAAAGCTCTAGCAAAACACATTCTTAGTACAATATTAAAAAAATATAATAATAATAAAAATATCGAATCCAAAGGGGCGATATAATTTGTTTTGGGGGCTCCTGTGGTTCATTTGCAGCCATGAGTCTACCCAGAGACCTTTGCGTTACAAGATGGCGGACGAGATGGAGAGAGAGCACGATGAAACCAACGAGGAAGAAAGCGATAGTTCAAGCGACGAGGGAATGGAGCAAGATAAAGACCCAAGTGCCGATGCGGAAATACACCAGCTTGAACTCCAGGTATTTAAAAATGGGAGAATTACTATCTTAAACAGATAGTGTCTTGTTTTCTCTCCTGTAAACTAATGCGTCAACGTTATCTACACGTCTCTACGCTTGTTCTATTACTTACAGTGTTTAATGAACTCGCTCATGGTTGATTTTGAATAAATATTTAAGTTAAGAGAGATAATTTTAGTGTATCTTACGTTTCAGTGATAAGTCAATGCTATGAAATAATACTTGTAATAATACTAAATAGTTTCGTTTTGACAACTTGTTTATTTTGATTAGCCACTATCAAGCGTATGCCCATCCTCGTTCCCAGGGTCTTCCCCTCATATCCCCCTTGGGTGAAGAGTGGAGGGTAGGGGAGGGTGGGACCCTGGGAACGAGTAAAAAAAAATATGGGGAGCAACTTCAGAATACCATGCAATAATTCTTCTTCAAAAGAAATTTACACCTTAATTTCTAAAGAACAAGGCATTAATGCAATGAAACAAAATGATGTGGCAGGCTATTCTAAGGTTTAATGTAGCTTTGAAGTTTTTCAGTTAAGGGCCTATGGTACTATCTCGTTGCTTTGAAACTCCGTTGCTACGAATGGGAAAAGCGCTACATTCGGTTAAATAGACTAAAATCGCCCCGCGTCTTCCAACTTGGTTTGTCTCGTAAGCAAGCGCTCCGGGCTCAATCCCCGGTCGAGTCCTTTTATTTATTTTTATTTTCTTCGAAACTCCAGTTCTAATTTTCTTTGTTCTTTTTTCCAAGAGATTAAAATAAACTTTTGAAATTTTTTACCAATTATGTGGTTTTCGAAGAACATAAATATTCGCCATTTCTCGCGGTATCAAAATTTCGCAAATCAGATGCGTGAAGTCTAAGAATATAGTGATGTTAAAATATTTCTGCAAAAAAATATGGTAGATTTGAACAGTAGCTTCTCCGACACATTTTTATGTTCTGGGTCATGTGACCATGGGAGGAGTCAGTGCATCACTTGTGTTATTTATGTCTAAAACACTTATGTTAAAAGTTCCAAGAGATTTGACAAACAACAGAAGCTTTTATAAAACTAACAAATTTCCTTAGCAACGGACTCAAAAAATAGTACCATAGGCCCTTAAAGATACCGTAGACCCAAGCGTTAATTACCCCGATTGTCCCAGCAAAATTGCTCGCTCTGGCGTCGGATTAAAGCAAATGCTAACAAACTATATATCAATTTAAAGCTTAATTGTTGAACTTTCCTCCTAAAATTATCATTTTTAATTCGTGCTTTGTTTTGAGTGCTTTTGTCTGGTCCGAAGTGCAAAATTAACCACTTTTAAACATGAGAATTGTTTATACACACCAAAAGCGCGTAACCTCTCGGGATCTGCTTTATATCCTTCATCATCTACTGAACTGACAAACCGTGTCTACATTTGACGTCACACAGCCTCGTTGGTTAATAATCGAGGATCAAAGTTAAAAGTGGAATAATTATTTGCTTCTTTGGCTACAACCCACTAATTAAATCTGTGGCAAAACAAGCTATTGATTATCTGAGGCACGGTGTGACAGAACACTATCTATGCACTGTATACTAGATGCTTGCGAAGTTGCGCAGCAATCGGTCGGTTAGAAGTGTACCTTTAATTCTTATATTTAGATTAAGTTGGGGTGAAATTTGATTGCGAGATATCTGGGATTGAAGTTTTGTAAACATTAGAGGCAGCGTGACAGTAATGACAGACGAAGAGCAAATAGAGCTGCGTTTGGCAACCGATCACATTGCACGCTGGACACGCAGCGGGAAAACTCTTAGGCGCTCAAATGTCATAGCGCTAGTCGTGCAAGTGAAGGAAGATGCCTAGACCGAAGCGAGCTTTCGTGAAGAAAAGAAGAGTATGGAAAAGTTAAAAAGACCCCGAACGGAGACAACTCTCTGTTTTGGGCTTTCTTCCTCACTTAGCCTTCTTCGAAGGAAGCCAAGTTTTTTTACTTAATCTTGGCATAGTGTACAACTATTCAAAATTAAGTGTAAATGCTTATAAAATTGATTTAAATACAGATAAATCTCGGATAAGACATGCTGAAGGAATGTTGATAATAATACTGACGCGCTTGTATGCTAATTAGAGGGAAAAGCCGTAAAACTAAGTTCCTTGGATGTATATCGCATGACATTGAGCTAAGTAAATAGGATTATGGGATTATTGACGCCTTCAAGAATAATGCAAAACTCGTTCGAATTTGGTTTTTCTTGAATATCTGGTGGAGTATTTACGATTTTGGTGGTTTTTTTTTCTGCTAACATCTAGAGTGTGCCTATTGTCTTCGAATAGCATAATAAAAAATTTCACCGGAAATGAAGCAATTTGGGTCTACAGTATCGTTAAACCAGTCCCTCTCTAACACATACAGTAGCTGTCAACCCGGACAGAAATCTTGTGAGATCAGGTGAAATATGGTGAATATGAGGGGGGGGGGGGGGGGGAAACAAGAGAGCCAATGCGGGTGAATACAGAGAATTAGGCTTGTGATAAGGTCCAAAATCTTGTGACAACCGCCTAAAGCGGGTGAATTGACTGCTATGCTAACAGGCAATCCAAAACATTCTGACATTTTGTTTCAACTTGTTCTCATCCTAGCTTGAAACAAATCCATATAACTACCAATCACACATTCAGCTGATCAACCTGCTAAGCAGCTCAGGGGACCTGGAAAGACTACGTCAGGCTCGAGAAAATATGAGCAAGAGTTTTCCTCTAACTGAAGGTTTGTGAATTGCTTGTAATGTTTGCATTTACCTGTTTGCCTGAGGTAACCTCAAAGGCTTTTACAAGCTACAGTACTGACAGGGAGTAATGAAACATTGAATTTACCCCACAATGCATGTGCTGCCTGTGCCCTAATAACATAGAGCTTTAAAAATTTGGTGTCTTTCTTGAGAAAGTACAGCATTGAGAGCTCATTTACTCCAAAAGCAAAAACCAATATCCCTTTACTTCACTGAAATATTGGATGCTGAAATTTCAAATGGAGCAAACTGCTGAACTTTCTATGGATGTGCATGTAAAAAATGGCAAATGACAAGACCAGGCAACAGTTTTGGCCATTCAGGTTGCCCAACTTATTGTGATTTGACTAGTGTAAATCAATTATTCCACTTGTACTCATACTCTCCTTCCGGAGTACACATATGTAGCTACTGACTTAGAGCATTTTGCACATTTGTCAATTACAGTAATTATTAGATATCGAGCCCTGGTCCTAAAGTGTCACAAGTGTTTTCCCCATAATAACTAATTACATAATAACTCTTCATTATCTTAGAACTCTGGCTTTCCTGGATTGAGGATGAGCTTCCACTGGCTTGTATACCTGACCACAGGGAGACCATCAAGTCACTGTTTGATCGTGGCGTGCAAGACTACCAATGTGGGTGATGTTCTGTTAAACTTTCTATCGTAAATTTTTGTAACCCATGCAGTGTTTGAGTTGGTTTACTGGGAAAGTTTTATTCATTTTGTAAAGACTTCTTTGGGTACTTTTTTAATGAAAATGGAGATCTCTCCACCCCCTCCCCTACAGGTACAACAGTAGAGCAGATCCTCTCTCCGTGAGTAAAATTCCTGATTACAAATACCAGTACAATAATGCAATCATGTATGATATCACTTAAATGTACAGTACTGTAATATATTTATTTGATTGATAGCTTTCAAGCTATAGAATATACATTGGACTAATTATCAGTTTATTGTGTGATTGATAGCTGTCAATGTTTTGACCAGTATTATCTGATGATTATTTTGTGATTGATAGCTGTTATAAATAGACCAGTATTGTCTACTGATTATTGTGTGACTGATAGCTGTCAATGTATGGGCCAGAATTGTCTGATACATATAACGATTATCGTGTGATTGATAGCTGTCAAGTTGTGGATTCAGTACTGTCAGTTCATGATGGATAACATGGAGACAGACCAAGGTCTCGAGAGTGTTAGAGCAACATTTGAGAAGGCTCTCACTTCAGCAGGACTCCATGTCACTGAGGTATGTACTATCGGCTTGTCTACCTTCCATCTGACTGTCTGCCTGTTTTGTCCTCTAATTAATTTTTTTCCTCCAGGGTTCTAGCATATGGGACGGATTCAGAGAGTTTGAAACAACAATCTTGGATTCATTTGAGGTATACACCAAAGTTTATCACCAATATTTTGCATCATTTTTGTTCAGGTTACATTTTTCCTCTCCATTATTCCACATACTTTTAATGACACTCTTATCTTCTAGCAAATGCTTACAGATGAAAATCAAGAAGCAATGGAAGAAAAAATGTAAGTAAGCCTCATTATGGAGATGCAAAGCTCAATACTAGATAATTTGCCGTTGTAATAACATGTTTCCTAGCAATTTAAAACTTTTAAATAGAGAAACTCTAAAACTTTCAGAGCTCTGTTAATCTACATAAGTTACCTTACTCAGACAACGAAGTTCTCCAAATTGAATGTTACACATTACATATTCTTACAGGAGAAGTGTAATCTAGGTGACAAATTAATTTTTTGACTGCAAATGGCTAAAATAAATTATAATTAGCTATCTAAATATCTCTATCATGATTATCTATCTATCACATATTATCTACCTTTGTCAGTGCTGCACAAAGAGAAAGAGTAGAATCGATATACCGACGACAGCTTGCTGTTCCTCTCCTTGGTGAGTTTAAGGCATGGATGCCTTACAATGTCATAGACTTTTATTGTATTCTGTTAAAATCAAGCTTATTGTATTTGGTGTTTAAGGAATACAGATAGTAGGGTTTTCTATAACTGTATACCTTTAAAGCATGTTTCTTGTAATCACATTTATATATACTTATATGTATGTACTTATATAATCAAACTTATGTATTTGGTGTTAAAGGAATACAGATAGTAGGGTTTTCTATAACTGTATACCATTAGCATGTTTCTTGTAATCACATTTATATATACTATGTATGTACTTATATAATCAAACTTATGTATTTGGTGTTTAAGGAATACAGATAGTAGGGTTTTCTATAACTGTATACCTTAAGCATGTTTCTTGTAATTACATTTATATATACTTATATGTATGTACTTAATCAAACTTATGTATTTGGTGTTTAAGGAATACAGATAGTAGGGATTTCTATAATACCTTTAGCATGTTTCTTGTAATCACATTTATATATACTATGTATGTACTTGTATAATCGGAAAACTTATGTATTTGGTGTTTAGGGAATACAGATAGTAGGGTTTTCTATAACTGTATACCTTTAGCATGTTTCTTGTAATCACATTTATGTATACTTATATGTATGTACTTATATAATCAAACTTATGTATTTGGTGTTTAAGGAATACAGATACATAGGGTTTTCTATTATACCTTTAGCATGTTTCTTGTAATGACATTTATATATACTTATATGTATGTACTCAATCAAACTTATGTATTTGGTGTTTAAGGAATGCAGATGACTATGCGTGATTTTGAGGATTGGTTAGAAGAAGATGAAGAGGTCCCAGTACCAGTTAAGCTGGCTTATCAAAAGGCAGAGACAAAACTTGAAGAGATCCTTCCCTATGAAGATGAACTGGTATGATTTCTTAGATTTTTTTTTTATAAAATGGCAACTGTTAGAGAACTTTTGGGGAAATTAAGGTTTAGGGGACCCTATTAACATGACTTACAAATACATTTCATGTTTTTTTTCCTTTCCAGAACTCTAATAAATCCAATAGCCTTGAGGCCTACAAAAACTACCTGAAATATGAGGTACAGAAAGGGGAACCAGTTAGGATTGTCTGTCTCTATGAAAGGGCATTGAAGGACAACTGCCTTTATTCTGACCTATGGATGGAGTACACAACGTACTTGGTGAGTCACATGGACAAGCCTACATGTTGCAGCTGGTTAGAGGGCTCTTTTAAGACTAGGTGTTTTGGATTAACCGAATGCTACCCACTCAATAAACTACATTGGTAAAATGCATAATAATACTCGGTATTTATATATCCGACGATTTGAAGTGGACTAGCCACATCGATTACGTGATCAAGAAAGCAAACAAAAGAATGTACGCGTTAAGAATACTGAAAAGATCAGGTGTGCATGTAAGAGACATTGTCGAGGTATACTGCACCCTTATTCGCTCAATCTTAGAGTATGGTGCCCCAGTATATTCTAACCTCACTGAATTTCTCTCTAATGCTATTGAGAGGATTCAACAACGAGCACTTAAGATCATCTTTCCCGGGGTACCATACTCCGATTGCCTGATGAAGGCCGGCATTAGATCTCTAAAGGACAGAAGAGCCGAACTCTGCAAAGAGTTCATGAGAAGCTTACGCAGGGACAATCCATTACTCATCAGATTGCCTCATCAAGAACCACAAAGCCACTACACCAATATAATTTAAGAGCAGATAGAAAGATCGTACCCGCCCTTTGCAACACTAACAGGCTGGCTGACTTTGTCACTGTTAAATTTGTGGAATTTCTCCAAGTCATGTAATTATTTGTATTTTATGTAAGGTAGTATTTCTATTCCGTGTGCGCAGACACCCGTATTTCAGATTAATCTGCAAGTGGTACAATCTATCTATCCATCCATCCATCCATCCATCCATCCATCCATCCATCCATCCATCCATCCATCCATCCATCCATCCATCCATATCCATCCATCCATCCATCCATCTATCTATCTATCTAATGCATGTAGAAGTACGAACAGCTCTATATTAAGGCTCTGGCGTGTTAGTGTAAAGTAGAGGTATTGGTCCAGGAGATGTCAACACCTACTGTATTTTAAATAAGGATATATAATCTAAGAATCTCTATGTACAAGACATCTTAATTTCACCATAAATAATGAAAAGAATCCAGAGTTTCCAAGCCATGTTATTGTTTAGAGGTGCACGAATACGAATGCTGGTTTTCCATTGTTTGCTGATTTTTTTGTTTCTTTACTGAGGATTACCAAACCTATACTGTAGCTTCTTGAGTGCATCATAACTCCTAAGTGAATATATAGCTATAAACAATGATTGAAATTTTAAAATCTGCATCTCAAGATATACCAAACAAGATGATGTTATTCGTATACTATTTATGGTTTGTTTAGTTCAAATAAAAAAAGCATTTTCTCTTCTAGGATTCAAAGCTTAAAATATCATCTGTTGTTTTGCCTGCTCATGAGCGTGCAGTCAGAAACTGCCCGTGGGTGGCATCTCTATGGCAGAACTACATGCTGGCCCTGGTATGGCATTTGTACTATTTAGTATACGTTTATTCAGAATTTTAGATGAAATGACTAATTTATAGTGATTACGGATTCTTGTTTCAGGAGCGAAGTAATCAGCCGTCCTCCAAGATTAAAGGTGCTGTACATCTCTGGCTTATACTCCTACCATTTCTAGCAATGTCCTTAGCTACAGTATGTTCAGTATGATTTCAGCAAAAGGGGATTTACTTGCCTTTCTATGCACTTGAAAAGCAATAAAAAACACTAACCTCTATTTGCAATCCAGAGATTTTTGACAAAGCTCTCACTTGTGGTTTCTCGAGTGGTGTTGAGTTCCTTCAACTGTGGCGATGTTACTGTAATCACATGAGGCGAAGGGTGAAAGAGTGGACGGAAGGTAGGAAAACGCTTTACTATACTAAATTTTAAAATTAAAGTTCCTGACCTTTACTTGCACCGTTTTTGCTAAAAACAATTTACTCCATGCACAATATCCTTTGTAAAATTCTAAATTTGTTTGAGGAGAGGTGGGGTGACCATGATGTTATATACTTACTGAGCCATATTGTGTCTCAAAACAAATAAAAAATTGAAAAAAAAGCAGATTTCATCATTGGTTAATTATTTGCAATTTTTTTTTCTGTACAAATAATATGGAGGGTAATGTTCAGAATAGATGCTGGTTTGTGAGTGATTGTTTTTTATAGTTCTTTTTTTGTGTGTTTGTTTTTATTCCAGAGAGTCATGAAGTAAAGGAATGGAGAGACAGTTTGAAGAGTGCCATAGAGTACATGCAACACTGTAAGTAACTCCCACCCCCCCTGGTGTTTTTTTGTACTGTGTTGACCCCTAGGGCTAGTTGCCTTCAATGTTAGAGATGAAATCACACAATGGATTTTGTTGTTGGTTTTGGGTTCATTCTCACCCATACATTATTTACATGTCATTATTTAATTGCAAAACAGTCGCCCCAAAGTACCATCGCTCCACCATAGTTTTATCAACCTATGAAAAACTGGTCTCAACTATAGTATGGTCTCTACCATCTCTACGCTTGTGGTGTTATCAGAACCATGTTGAGTACATGTTTCTGTCTTAGTTGGGTGATTGTTCTTAATGTTATGGTTATGTTATGTATATGTAACTTGAGCGATGATTCAAAGTGGTGACTCTGGCTGGTTATGAATTTGCTGACTTACTTTTCACCCAAGGAACCAATATATTATCAGAAGTCACACAGAGTTTGCTAACAAAAAACCTCCATACTTTTGACCAATGGAATTCCCAATGTTCCTAAAGTTTTTGTTTGGAACTATAAAAGTACTCAAAGTTAATTAAATGATGAAATTCTCAACACTTGAAATGATGGATTAAAATAATTTCTCTTGTATTATAGATTTTGGAAATGAAGGTGACTCAACTAATTTGCTAGACAGATGCTGGGCCAGACTTGAGGTATTATATGACTACTGCTACTACTATTTAATGACTACTGTATCAATACTAAAAGAAGATGAGGAATAATCCGTTTTGCTATCCTAGCAAGATGCAAAGCGAAAAAAACATCCACATGTGCATCAGCTGATGGATGTGATATTGTTGATTGAACCTGATGAATGAAGTAGTATTAAACTTTATTTTATGATGGTGAAATGAAAATTAATGTTGTCAATAATTTGTCAATGTCCTCCATACTATAAGCACTTGTAGAGACAGAGGCTACTAAGTGTTGTCCATAGTTACATTTTGTTTTCTTTTTGTTATTGCAGGCATACAAGCTAAGTAACCTATCAGAAGCTCAGCGCTTGTGGGAAATAGTCATCAGTAGGCATGGGCGGGAGCTGGAGTACTGGGTGGAATATGCAAACCTTGTGAGGTGCGGCTGATGAAAATCATTATTGTATTTAAAGCCACATTGCCACCAGTTTACTTCCGGTCGATTACATAACAATATCCGATAATTTTTTACGAAAAACGCGAAAAATATTTCAAACTATAGAAAGCAGTGTGTCTATTGGAAGTTTCTTCGAGGATGTGATTGATAATTTAGAGCGGATGGCCTGTTAAATATCTCGGATTCTAATAGATTATTTTGTCTTTCAACGGTTGAGGTTTGCGTCGGACCTCCGGAAGTAAACTGGTGACAATGCGGCTTTAACATCGTCATCATAACCACCAAACAACTGCCACCACCATCACCATATTAGTATTATTATGTTATGTGTAAGTAGCTAAGTGTTTCAATAGTGTTGTCATCGTATCATCAACGATAAATAAATTATTGTATTGTATCATAGTCATCATTATCAACAGCAACCACCATGATCATAATCATCATTTCCATCACCAACATTATCAACATAACCAACAAAAGACATAATTTTCATCAACAGCAGCAACCATCAACATCACGATCACCCACATAATCATCATCATCAACAACAAAAATGAAAAAGAAGCATCATTATCATTAACAGCATCGTCAACAACCAGCATCCATCATCATCATCATCATCATCATCATCATCATCATCATCATCATCATCATCATCATCATCATCATCATCATCATCATCATCATCATCACCATCATCATCATCAACAACAAAAATGAAAAAGAAGCATCATTATCATTAACAGCATCGTCAACAACCAGCATCCATCATCATCATCATCATCATCATCATCATCATCATCATCATCAACAACAACAATCACCATCCTTATCATCATTACAAACTTGCTTCACTCAGCCATGCTGTGCATTTGTGATATTGTTATCCATGATGTCATTGACATCATTATTAACTGTTTCACTTCAATATCACCACCTCACTTCTATTATCAGAGCTCTCAATTGTGTATGATTCGTGCATCTTATTCTCTTAATTAGGACGTGCAAAGATGTCCAGTCGTGCCGCAAAGTTCTCCATCGCGCCGTGCAGTCCGTGAGTGATAACCCTGAGGGAGCCACCCGGGCTCTGCTAAGTTTGGAAGAAGAAGAAGGTATGAAGAAAACTAGATAACGTTTAACTATTTCATAAACACCCTTCTCCAAAGGGGACATCAACCCGCTTTATAGCCCCAACCACTGCCGCCTTTTTGGCGACTATATGGAATTATGTTTGCTGGCAGTACAAAAGAACCAGCCCCCTAAACGTTCTATTTGATCTCGTATACAATCATAACTTGTTCCTTTTATCTGTGACGTCTATTATCTCGTGCTGGTTCACTTGAGGGTTGGGAATAGCCCTACTCTCGCTATCGTATATCGTTTATCTCTTTTCGTGTGACGTGTCTTCACCTCGTCCAGGTTCACTGGAGTGATGTGACTCGCCAAACTCTCGCTATCGTACAGTATATTGTTTGTCTCTTTTCGTGTGACGTGATGTCTTCACATCGTCCAGGTTCACTAGAGTAATGTGACTCGCCAAAATCTCGCTATCGTACAGTAAATTGTTTATCTCTTTTCGTGTGACGTGATGTCTTCACCTCGTCCAGGTTCACTAGAGTAATGTGACTCGCCAAACTCTCGCTATCGTACAGTATATTGTTTATCTCTTTTCGTGTGACGTGATGTCTTCACCTCGTCCAGGTTCACTGGAGGATTGGGACTCGCCAAACTCGCTATCGTACAGTATATCGTTTATCTCTTTTCGTGTGACGTGATGTCTTCACCTCGTCCAGGTTCACTGGAGGATTGGGACTCGTCATACGCTCGCTGTGCCACTCGGCTGAAAATCGTAAATGAGCGCCGCACAAGAGCAGCAGAAAAAGAGATGAGTCAGATGAAAGAGGGGGAGGAATTGGCAGAGAAGAAAAAGGCTTCAAGGGCCGAGAAAAAAGCTACTAAGAAACAAGAAAAGAAAGCAGGAAAAAAGGATAAAGCGCAGATAATGAAGCGAAAGGTAAGAGAAAGTTATTATTTTTAACTTAAGTCTTAAACGATTCCTTGCTTTTTGCCATTCTAAGGCAGTCTATTTATTGCTAGTGGCAAATAAACGTATTCGCAGGGGGTTTGATTGGGGGAGATTCGGTAGTGACTGAAGTGATTCGAAAGTTACAGCCTGTTTCTTATCTCTACCCATTCTCTGTTTACTGTTTGTCGTTAGGCATGCGATGGGGAGGCTGGATAGGGACTGATGATTTCAAGGTTATAGCTTGTCCCCTGCTCGTAATAATATATCTCTTCATTCTCTGTGTACTGTTTATTCCCAGGCAGGAATGGAAGGCAGCCAAAATCAGCAGATTGATAAAGTGAGATCGTCTGAGCCGGCCGCAAAGAAGCCTTGCGGTGAGTCAGAGGAGGAGTAAAAGAAGTGTAAAGAAATAACACGTATTCATTGGCATCGTAGGACAGGGGAGTCAGAAAACTCGACCCTTGCGTTATTCGAACCAAAATTATTTCCCAAGAAATTTTGTTCCATATGTATAATTACTGCATTTTACTCTTGATAACTCATGCCCTTGGTAACTTGCGCAAACGCTAACCGAATTCAATTTGAGTTAAATTTTCCATCGATGTTTTTTTTAATCCCCCCCCCCGAAATTGTACATCTAACCTTTTACCAGAAAAAAGAAAAATGGATGATGCATTTGTCGTCTCCTAATAACCAATTATATTTTTCGTTATCAAGGCGACCAAACTATATACACCAATTACATTATTACATTCCAACTATTCCTCAATGTTCTATTTGTAATGATGGTAATTAACATTTGACAATAGCGTTTCCATTTGATATTTTGGCCTGCGTCTAGCAAAAAGCGTTTCTGTGGGTTTATTTTGATGTAAAAATAGTAGTGGTAGTGGAATTCCCTGCTAGCAGAGGCCTCTTTTCCTTGGCGAACGCTAGCTAAGCGAAATACAGAGAAAAGAGGCCTTTGCTAGCAGGGAAGTAGTGGAGAGAATTGCTCTCTTTTCTTAGTGGAAGGCGAGAGTGTGGAAGACGCCGCACAGGAACAGCCTCCGTCTGAGAGACAGACTGAAGAGGAGGAACTACCCAAGCACCTGGATAGGTACGCCGTTTAGTTTAACAATGTTATTTTTAATCTTTGGGGGGGATGTAAGGCGTTAGGAGCTCTGTAACGTAAAGGCAGCGTAAAGGTACGGCCTTCTCAGAACACATTGCATTGTTGATTTAATGTCGTTGTAATTTATAGAGACTACGACTTTTAATTAAGGAATGTGCTGTCGATATGCAAGAATTTATAATTAACTTTAGCTTCTTTTGATAAATCTTTACAAGAAATGCTGCCAAAGGAATTTATTATGGGAAGGACGGGTTTGCTCCATTGAGCTTCAGTACCAATGAGCTCTTAACCTAGTTGATAGTGCAGTATTTAATTCAGTTTAGATTGCCCATTTAACTGCAAGATAACTCACCAAACTTTCTAATGTTTGCTAAATATTGGCGTTATTGATTGTTTAAAATGCTGAATTTCAGATCTTCAGACCCGCGAAAAGTGTTCATTAGTAATTTACTGTTCAGTATCACCGAGGATCATCTACGGGACAAGTTCTCAAAGGTGCGTTGACGTTCTACTATTATGGGACGAGTTCTCAAACGTTATACACCCTCACCGCGTTATACACCCTCATCGCGTTATACACCCTCATCACGTTAGACACCCTCATCACGCTATACACCCTCATCACGTTATACACCCTCATCACGTTATACACCCTCATCGCGTTAGACACCCTCATCACGTTATACACCCTCATCACGTTATACACCCTCATCACGTTATACACCCTCATCACGTTAGACACCCTCATCACGTTATACACCCTTATCACGTTATACACCCTCATCACGTTATACACCCTCATCACGTTATACACCCTCATCGCGTTATACACCCTCATCGCGTTATACACCCTCATCACGTTAGACACCCTCATCACGCTATACACCCTCATCACGTTATACACCCTCATCACGTTAGACACCCTCATCACGTTATACACCCTCATCACGTTATACACCCTCATCACGTTTCACACCCTCATCACGTTATAAACCCACATAACGCTGGCAAGGATGTGAGGCGTTTCCCTTTTAGCCTCGGTTCTACGCCTATTTTAAAATACGTTGTCAGTGCAAATGGCAAATGCGATTGCCAAATGACAGTGTTTCCATCTAAAACTACCATGGGTCTCCTCATATTTCAATTAAAGCAGAAAAATGTGAATAGTTGGTGCGATTAGTTTACTTACTCTTTACTCTTAGGGGTAATACAAACAGTGATTTGCCTTGCAGCTACCATTTGCCATTCGCCATTTGCACTGACAACGTTTATTGAAATAGGTGTATACAGAATTCGGATCAAGCGTGACTGTTTTAGAAAATGACTTTTTTGTTTGTTTAGCTCGGCGAGGTGCTAGATGTTCGGATTGTGAAGAACATGGCGGGTCGATCAAAAGGTTATGCTTACGTGGAATTTAACAACGAGGTAGGTGATAAGCTATTACTCACCCTAAAGTATATAAAGTTATCACTCACCTAAAGTTATATAAACAGTTTCTTGTTATCCGAGGTAGGCGATAAGCTATAACTTACTCTAGAGTGTGTATATAACAGTCCTTGTCAGCCGAGGTAGGTGATAAGTTATCACTCACCCTAAAGTATATAAACAGTATCTTGTTGGCCGAGGTAGGCGATAAGCTATCACTTACCCTAAAGTATATAACAGTATCTTGTCAGCCGAGGTAGGTGATGTTTCTTCCAAAAAAAATAATAATAATTGGCTGACTAGGGCTCTATAATTTGTAAAAGCACAGAGAAGCTCTGGGGAAAACGGTGGCCTAAGTTTTCTACGTAAGCGTTGTGGAGACTGTAAGATAAACTAAAGGGTGGAACTTTTGTATGGAACGCCCCTCTGAAAGCAAAATGTGTTTAACTGACGTATCAAGTCAGCCGAGGTAGGTGATGTTTCTTAAAAAAAAAGATTTTGCTGAGTAGGGCTCTATAATTTGTAAAAGCATAGAGAAGCTCTGGGGAAAAGTAAGTGTTCTACGTAAGCGTTGTGGAGACTGTAAGATAAACTAAGGGTGGAAATTTTGTGTGGGACGCCTCTCTGAAAGCAAAATGTGTTTAACTGACGTATCGAGTGTAGCCTGGTTAAAAGGCTAACCTGCCGTCGCTCTGTTGTGCCATGTTGGATGACATCACATTTGTCCCCAGTCCACTGTTCAGGCGGCGTTGGCGATGGACCGAGAGAAGATGGAGGGACGTCCCATGTTCATCTCGCCGTGTGTGGACAAGGCTAAAAACCCCACCACATTCAAGGTACGCAACAAGGGTACCCACCCTTGGCGCATGTTTGCCCGACATGGGTCAGTGGCAGATCAAGGGTTGCTTTTTAAAGAAATATATGGGAGCCAAATACCATAAATTAACCTCTTGCTATAAGTGCAGATCAAGGGGGGCTTTTTGAAGAAATATATGGGAGCCAAATACCATAAATTAGCCTCTTGCTATATTTTTTGAATACTGATACAAGAGTAGCACAAGGGGACTCGGTCCAAGAAAATTGGAAGTAGAGTCGAACGTTTCGTGTTCTGCTAGCATCCTATGGAAAGGGATCTTTAGAAAGTTGCCTTTTGTAACTACTGTATGGCCTCTTTAACTATGCTATCTTTGACTTTTCGAGTACATAACTTCGATGAAAGAATCTTATGAATCATAGTTAGTACAGTCTCCTCTTCTATGTATGAACAGAACCTAGCTTCAAGACAGCATTTCGATTTATATACTCTTTCTTATTGTATTACTTTTTCTTTTTTGTCAGACCAAAGGATGACTAGAATATCTTATCTGTACTACTAAACCAAGGACTTTTTATTCTGTGCAGTTTCCCACGTCCTTAGACAAGCACACCCTCTTCGTCTCCAACCTGCCTTTTGACGCAAAGGAATCCGAGATAGAGGAACTGTTTAGCAAGGTTTGTCGCCAGCTTTACAGAGACAGTGATGATAGATATAGTGGTTAATGTTTGTGTTGTTGCTGAACGTGAATAGTTTTAGTGATGAAAACGGTGATGATGATGGTGATAAAAGAAGTTGTAATGATGATAATGGTGATGATGATGTTGGTGATATTTGATGGTATAGGGAGTAGTGGTGATGCTGACGATGGTTGTAACGATGGTGGTGGTAATGTCGATAATATTGGTAATGGTGATTGATAGTAGTAGTGGTAGTGATAATAATGTCGATGGTGATTGTTATTAGTAGTGGTAGTGTTGGTAATGGTGGTGATAGTAGTGGTGATGATGGTTATGGTTGGTTGTAGTGCTAAAGTGATGATGGTTGTGATGACAAAATTATTATTCGATGTTAGTGATGTTGATGTCTGTTTGATTTTGATGACAGCATGGCGTCGTGAAACAAGTTCGTTTGGTCACCAACAGGGCAGGCAAACCGAAAGGTTATGGATATGTCGAATACGAACAAGAGGTAAGCGCCTTTTTAAATGCCATGCAAAGCCTTTATGCCTTTATTCCTTGGTAACTTGGACTTTTTGACTCTTATTGTCTTGAATAACACCAACTCACTTTTTTAACCATTGCGCCTTCACAGTCCATATGGCTCCAACCAAGTACCTAGGCTAGAGGCTTGTATTAGAGTCCATATACACATTGCTTGTTTCTTTGTCTGAGTCCCTATACACATCGCTTGTTTCAGAGTCCATATACAGATCGCTTGTTTTGTATCAAGAGTCTGTTATGTACTAAGAGCACCTACAATCAGCGAAAAAGACTGTTGAAAATTTTAGCGCCTGAAATGCAGTTTCAGATGGAAATCTAAATTACGTAGCATAGTGACTTTGATATCCTCCCCTCCCCATCCCAACCCCCTCTCCCCCAAATCAGTGTTGGATTCTCTTACTGACAACCCTAGACAGCAACTTTGAATGGGGGGAAGGGGGATGTGAGTAATAAAAAGTTACCATATTGTGATTTATTTGAGTAAGACTACTTTATAGATGTCATTTTCAACAGGTTTTGTCGCTGATTGTATACACATCATTGGATTTGTATCAAAGTGTCCTTATACATATCGCTTGTTTTTGTATCAAGAGTCTGTTTTGTATTAAGAGCACCTATACACATCATTGGTTTTGTATCAGTGTCCTTAAACAAATCGCTTGTTTGTTTGTTTGTTTTTTGTTTTTTTGTATTAGAGCTCCGCATCTACAGCGGTACTAACATTGGACAAGACGGAAGTGAAAGGTCGCACCATATCCGTCGCGCTGTCTAATCCCCCCACGAGAAGAGGCCCTCCAAGACAAGAGCATCCCCCACCACCACCCCCTGGAAGGTGTGTATGCCCAGTGTATAACATCAGTTGTCCATGCTGAGCCTGTCCCCTAACACTCCTGTGGTTCCGCTCCTGTGAATCCTGTGGTTTGCCATAAGGGGCTTGGGAGAGGTCAAATAAAGGGTTTCAGTTAACGCCACATAATCAACCACCTTAAACCCGAACACCAGGCACTTGAATGGTCGATGTTCTAACGGGTCGAAGAAGTCGTAGATAGCAAAGAATTGTTAACCATCCTTCAATTCTCATTACATTGGTCGTGTCTCGATTGCAGTCGCGGACGCGCGAAAACTCAGCTTCAGCTCATTCCAAGATCCCTACAGAAAACATCGTCCACCCCACATACGTCATCATCTACGTCATCGCCTGACCCACAAGGCCGTGCGCCAGCTAGCAAGGGGGAATCACAAGAAAAGAGCGCAGGCTCAAAGGGTTTTAGCAACGAGTACTTCAGATCTCTCATGCAAAAGAAATAGTAAAGAAGGTAGACATCTGTGATCTGTGTTGGTAATCTTTTAAATTGTTAGCTTATGGTAACTTTATCTGTTTAGTGTTGCAGCTGCATGTATTTTAAACGGAACTCTAGCTACCTAGCATACTTAAAGGTTTGCCTGTGTTGGCCAAGCTGACTTTTCAAGAGGGATATCTAGTATCTGTTATGTCAATCCTTACTTATACAAGCTGGCTTTCCAAGAAAGATATCTAGTATTTGTAAGCTCTCTTGTCGACGAACAACTTTCATACCTGTAAACTCTCTTACTCTTTTACCTTCTTTACCTATACACCCTAACCTTCTGAGAGATTTCTAAGGGATTTCGTAGAGAGTACGTGATCTGCCCTGTTGCGGACCTGTGATCTCTTGATAAGCATAAGAAATACTTTTTTTAGATGTGCTTTTTATTGTCATATAAAAATATTCCTAGATCTTTGTAATCGATGTGTTTTTTGATTACTTATACATGCTCCATGAGGTTATTAGTTATTATTATGTTAGTTTGGACATATTCCATCAAATCGGTGTTAAGATGATACTAAGATGTTTAAAGGGACACTTCTCCACAGGGTTTCATATCTCTGTGGTAGGGATATGATTTTTGTATCTGTAATTACACCTTCCAATCTAGTCTTCTCGCGGAAAAACTTCAGGCTTAAGTTTGAAGCTCAGCGGATCCAGTAGGGAATGTATAGCAGGGTAGCTGGGTATCCCTAACTTATCCCTAACAGGCAGTCTCATGCTAGTAAGTCGTTTTGCTCAATATCAATACATGTCGTTCCATCAGTGCCGTAGCAGGTCTCGAAATATTGGAGGGGGGTAGCCACGCCCCTACTGGTCATTTCCTTATAATCTTTGAAAATATCGGGGGGTAGGGGGGCACGTGCCCCAGTGCCCCACCCCCTACTACGGCCCTGTCCATTTATGCTTGTGGAAAACCCCTAACACCTTTACTCTTACTAAGCCTTTCTTCATACATGCGGATTAATTCATGCTTAGGGTTCAGACGGTCTTGATTTTCTCTGGCGCCATTTTGGCATTTTATCTGTAAACTTTCAGCTAAACTGCATTTTGTCAGCCTAGAAATCGGCTAGCCAGGTGCAGTTTTGATTTCTTTTCCTCTCCATCCCCTTCGCCATTATCTGAATCATCGTTCACGTAGCTACTGTCACTATCACTGGCGGGTTTGCTGTGCTTCCGGTGTTTGCCCTTCATGAGCCGGCTCAAGGAGTCCTCACTGTCTTCCTGGTCAGCAGTCTCCTCTGCGTCGCTGTCCTCGTCGTCAAGGTTGTTTTCCACGATTTGGCCTCGTTCTGATACGTAAGATTTACATTGACGTCAGAATGCTTGCTTAGGCTATGTTTTCTATTCGGGTCAATAGGGGACTTGCGCTAAGAGATCACGTGACATTTCTTGGTGGCAAATTCAAAACAAAATAATCAAACGGAAAAATCAGAAATTCATGCGCCCGTCACACCAAAGAACGACAAAAAAAATATCTTTATATTAAACTAAACCCTTTTTGAAAAGAAAAATAATTCTGGCTATTTTCGTAAGCGCTGAATACGTTGCTTTTATATGTTGCTGTTATTTTGCCGTTAAAAGCCTCAGCGCGCGTTTGTTTGCCACCCAAACAGTCACCCACCCTAGCCCTGATACCTCCACATACACACGTGTGGAGCGTAACGTCTGATAATGGCTCAAGCGCAGTGAATGCTAAAACCAATTAGATTTACTGCCCATTGTGTGCTTCAGCTGTAGATAGCAGGAAAACCTATACATTGTTACTTAGGGGGATTGGGTGGTTCTACCCCACCGGTTTAACAAATTGCGGGTACATTATCCGTATTCAGTGCGCTTACCACTACACTGCTTGTATGTCTGCTTCTCTGCGTTGACGAAGACAGGTTTGCACGTGTGGTCCACAAGGCACCGTGCGGAGGGCTCCGACTTACACATGGCGTTACTACAAGGGTTATGACCGCAGATGTACCGCGCCGGTACCTTGAACACACCTGCAACACAGAGTACACGAACGCGCTCAGCCCTCGGACCTCGAAAACATAGCGTCGTGTAACATTGCTCGTGCAGAGTTAGTAAAACTCGACAACCGGTATCGTTTAATGGCTGCTTTCCTTATTACTTTTTTTGACACTGTTTGCTCGATACTTTGGCCATCATTATATTGCCGTACCATAGAGTTTACATAGTACGGTCTGATCCTCCACGGGACAGCGTGTCCCGTGTAGGTGCGTGGCCAAGATCTCCCTTATATTAAGGCATGTTCTAAGTTTTAAGGCGATTTTATTGACAACATTCTACAAAAAACGCTTTATTCGTCCCCTCTCAGATCAGCCGAGTTCCGAGCTACGAACAAGCAACCATTGCCTGGGCTACCTGTGCTCCTTCCCAACGCGGTCAAGCGTAACTAATCGTACAACGGCGTCGGTCAAGGATGCTTGTGGCTACTTTCTCGTTTTAAAATACGGCTCGGCCAGGGAAAATAGTTTAGCTCGGATGTTTTGCCACATATCGAATGTAAGTGTACCCTGGCATAGGTCTTCGAGATAAAAATATTTTGTTTGTTGTTTTTTCCTCTCGAATTTCGACGGTATTTGAGTGCTACCGAAAAGGGCGCCTCCAACCTTGTTTCTTTCCTTAGTAGGGGGAGAGAAGTCATAAATTCCGTTAAGAAAACCCCCCTAAATCGTGTATTACACGTGAATTTGACAACCACAAGGCATGTTTTAAGTTCTAAGGCAATTTTATTGACAACATTTCACAGAAAAAAACGCTTTACTCGTCCCCTCTCAGAACAGCCGAATTCCGAGCTACGAACAAGCACGGGTAGCCTTGGCTACCTGTGGTGACACAAATTCGAATCGAGGCAAGAACCCGGAAAAATCCCCAGTCAAAGCCAGAATTCGATCCTGGCCCACAGCGGTGAGAGGCCGACGCGCCATCACACTTGGCCACCTGTGCTTCCTAATGTGTTGCTTATTACCGCACCTTTCATCCCCATGCCCTAGGCCCGCGCCTGCCTCGATTAAAGATATTTCCCGGGTGTCTCATTTTAGGGGATAAGACATATGGGAGCATGTGTGCAGTGAATGGACAGTCTATTAATTGGTCTCGTATCTGTACTGCAATAAGACTTGGACTATTGGTGCCTACCTTTGCAGTCCAACTCTTTACCAAACGCGTCCAGGAAGACCGGCTGGCACTTGGTGTTGACCAGGCATTTAGCAGGTTTCAGAGTGGTACACGTAGTGTACTTGCATGGGTTAAAGCGACACACGGTGTCTGGGTCGATGGTCAGGTATAACCGAGCCCCTGTAAAGGGAATTGAAGAACCAATGGTGTCTCGGATAGTAAAGAAAAGCGAAAGATTATGGCTAAGTTTTTTTAGTAGATCCCCCTTGCTTACGATTGTCTCTCCTGTTTTGGACATGATAAATAATCAGTAGATACTCTCATGGTCCTTCGAGCCGAAATTGTATAACCATCCTTTCGACAACATTTTTTTTTTAATCTTACAGAAAAATAGGAGAAAAATCAATGCAAGGTTGAAATGGTATATTAATGCCTCAATCGTCTAGTATATATCCTATTTTGAAATCTAGGTACAGTACTAAGATCTGATTGAATAAAATTTACTTAGTCGAGAATTTTCACAGTCCAGTTTCTAAGATCTCATAGAATAGAATTTATTGAGTTGAAAGGAAGATGTCTTACCTTTGCACTCCTCGACGCGCCTCTCCTCGGAGTCGAAGAAGACTGGTTTGCACTTAAAGTCGCTGACACAAGTGGCGTACGGTGAGCTGATGCACTTTGCCACATTACATGGGTCATAGCCGCACACAGTCTTAGGGTCTATATCCACGATAGAGTTCTGGTCTGAAACAAAAGCCACACAGTCTTAGGGTCTATATCCACGATAGAGTTCTGGTCTGAAACAAAAGCCAATTATTATTATTTTTTTTTTGTGTGTGGTTATTTGATAATTCTAAATTTCAAGTCTAAACTCAAACAATACATATGTAACTAGCTCCATGCAAATTTTTCTAACTCTAATCTGTTATGTAATGTATTGTAGGTTATCGTATACTTTTCTGTATTCTTTTATATTTTAGGCATCCATTTAAACCAGCTATGCTGAATGGGGTGGCCTGCTTAAATAAATAAATAAATAAATAAATAAATAAATAAATAAATAAAAAGCTGGTTTCACATTCCACATAAGTACACAATACGCTTGTTTCAAATTGCACAGACGTGTGATATGATGTGTGGTATCTATTATATTAACACATTACTCGCAGACGTGTACTACATGTGTATACATATATATGTGTATATAATATACTATTATTGTACTATACAACTCGTGTCCGACCATGGATCACAGCTAAGGTCGAGATTCTTCGGAGAACCCGGAGAAAAACCCTCGGTACAAGGGCGAGGCCAACTAACTCAACTCACGTCTAAACCGGGATTCGAACCCGGGACCCAGAGGTGAGAGGCAGTTACACATTACACATGACATGTACTGTTGCATAATACACGTGACGCCACACATGACTTATTACACATAACACGTGATATTACATGTGACACACAACACGTTCTTTCACACATGATTGATGCGACGCACCGGCATTATAAGGTCACGCGTTAGAAGTGCCACATCACCCATGACACGTACCGTTACACATCTTGCCATAGCAGTGCTTAATCTCTCGCCTGCGGCCTTCGCAAGTCTTGCCGCCGTACATAGGAGCAGGATTTGTGCAGTATCGGTGTCTGTGTTTGGAGCCTTTACCGCATTTTTGCGTGCATCGACTCCAGGCCGTCCACGCCGTATAACCGCCGTCAACTAGAAGTAAAACATGTACGTGTAGTGTTCACTCTATAGTTTCTAGCAAGTTTGTAACCCTGAAATGGCCCTAGGCTATAACCTTTATATAATGGGAATGGGATGGCTACTTTCCCACAGCTGTCGAGATGGCCACGGCAGCGCAAGCACTGCTGGGAGTATCATATAGGCGCGTGCGCAGAGGGGTGCGAAGGGTCCCCCCTATTCAGTAGCCATTTCTTATTAAGGAATCTTCAAATACTATGCTTTTTCCATATGATACCTATGACTGCACGTCCCCCTCAGCCAATCCTTGGTATGCCGCTATCAACAAACTAGAACGCAGGAGCAGATCAAGCTAAAAGTCACCCTGCTTCCCCTAAGGGAGGAGAACAACAGGCCACTAAGGCCGAGATTTTTTGTCATTACCTGGACAGTCTTTTAGTTTACACAGCTTCAGCTGGAAACGCGGCCCTTCGCAGTTTTTCCCGCCGTTTGCTGGCGCGGGATTGGTGCAGTACCGTTCACGTGACCTGAGTGCTGTGCGTCCACATGAATTGGGGCACTTGGAAAATGCAGTCCATTCAGTGAACCCGCCATCAACTGAAGGAAATCAGCGTTTGGGCGATTAACTTAACCCCGAAATATTTTTAAACACGCGTTCTGATTGGCTCGCAATCTCGGAATAGTGGATGTAATGTTTATAATCATTTCCATAAAGATTATTTGACTTCACCTGAAACCGCCATGTTCTTTCTAATTGTCTAGATTTCTTATCTTCATGGATTTAAACACCCAGCGTTGATATAATGATGGTGGTGGTGGTGGTGGTGGTGGTGGGGGGGGGGGGGGTGGTGATGGCGATGGTTGTGATGATGATGGTGGTGACGATGATGGTGATAATTATGGTTGTGGTGATGATAATGACTACTAATGGTGTTGGCGATGATGGTGTTGGTCGCGGGGATGTAGCTACATCTCATACACGCCTTACTTGGTATGTTGCTGTTTGGCCGATTCCCAGAGTTCAGGAACTGGGTAAGGTTCTGTATAGCTGAGCCCACGCTCGATCCCGCTGACTCGTCATTCGGCAGCTGTGGCGGGGGCCCTGTGATCGTGCCTTTGCTTGCACCTTCGGGATGCACAAAGCCGTGGATATTACCCTCGATGCTATCCGAACCAGCGCCTAGGAAAGGACCGATGCCCCCTATTGCTGCTAGCTCGCTAGGGATCTTGCCTTCCGTTAGACCTGAAGAAATATTTGAATAGATTAGTGACAGGGGAGGCGGACGAGGACGAGCAGAACCCCCCCCCCCCCCCCGCTTTCAAGCGGATGTGTTTTTTAAACAATTTTCTAAATAGTGTCACATGTATAAGCCGATTGCTTGATAAAAGACGATGTTATACATTTCTAACTGTTTCTATCATGTTTTCAAAATTTCAAAAAACACAATCCCACACAACCGCCCCCCACTATTGGGGTCATCCCGCCGCCCCGTGTATTTTTTACAGCTCGTGCGGGTGTGTTCAGTCCTAGTCTTGAGAGTGAGGTGAAAACATCACCCTCTTAAGACTAGGTTCCTATTTGTATGCTTCTAAACCTGTTATGTATACATACAAATACACTTAGCGTCTAATCGCTAACGAAAAATAACTGTTATATAGCCTTCGTAGCAAGCCCAAAGGGCCTGGGTAAGAGACTAGGTCCCTATTTGTTTCTTCTAAACCTGTTATGTATACATACAAATACACTTAGCATCTAATCGCTAACGAAAAATAACTGTTATATAGCCTTCGTAGCAAGCCCAAAGGGCCTGGGTAAGAGACTAAGTCCCTATTTGTTTCTTCTAAACCTATTATGTATACATACAAATATACTTAGCGTCTAATCGCTAACGAAAAATAACTGTTATATAGCCTTCGTAGCAAGCCCAAAGGGCGTGGGTAAGTATAGACGGGGACGAGGCGCGCCTGCTAGGGAGAGGGAAGGACGTTCGCTCCCTCATCGGGCATCCTCGTTCCGAGGGGTCCCACCCTCCCCTACCGCCAGGGGGATTTGAAGGGAAGACCCTGGGATTCGAGGATGGTGCGCGGGGTCTATTCCTCATTTTCCCAGCGCTTGCTACACAGGCTACTGTCATTAGCACATTCGGTATATATTTTAGAATGGCACGGTCATTTTCCAGAATGTAAAAACTTCTGTTTGCCGTATAGTCTACTCACCAAGATTTTTGTAGCTCGATATTAATTGTCTGATAATTCCGCCTAAAGCCTTGGTGCGTTCTTCCCATTTTCAAGCAAGAACATGCAATTGTCAGTAAGCATGCAGATTAATAGCAAATTGTTAGTACACTTTTAACAAATACGTGTGTATAGCAAACTGTCAGTACACTCTTACGAAATACATGTGTAATGCAAAGTGTTAGTCCACTCTTACAAAATACATGTGTTTAGCATGTTTTAACTGTTTCGCTAAAGAGGCGGCTTGGTTCAGTGACAAAGGGGGAAGAGGTTGTACACTCTTTCCAAATAGATGGTGTATAGCAAAGTGTTAGTACACTCTTACCAAATACATCCTGACATCTTTATAACAAAGTGTTAGTACACACTTAGAGTGGTTTTCAAAAACCAGTGAAAGACTATTTAGTTTATCTAGTATTAATACACTGTAATGTCTTTGTTCTGTTTTGACTATTGCACACTTAAAAAAATTACATTTTGTTTCACGGGATTTTGAAAACCACTCTACCAAATACATGTGTGTAGCAAACAAATAAAACACATTTCGAAAGCTCATGCGGAGTTATATTTGGAACGATTTCATATATATCTGTTTCATATTTATACATATAAAGTATGTACTATATTACTATACTAAGTTTAGTATAGTAAAATTATACTAAAGACGCTACAAACCTACCTTTGCCATAATATGTAATATTCGCCTCCCCATCAACTAAAACAGCAAACACTACGGTCAACAACCAGGCGTGCCCCAAAACACTCTGTAGCCGTCTATTCCCTTCCAGCATGTCTTTCGCTATGAAGAGCTCTCCTCATACGCGACGTACATTCTACGGAACACCAGAATGCGCTGTATTTAGACTATAACCTTGCCCCGGGCAGGGTCTTTCCAAATGCTACCATGTCACGGATTTGTTTAGAAACTGGGCGGTCACAATACGATGATTATCTAAACCCACGTGATGTAAGTGCCTTTTAAAGCGCAAGTTTGTTTGGGCGGAACTTGAATATCTCAATAAAATTAATGTACAATCCAGTACAGCTCGTATTCGTGTTCTCTGCTAAGTTCATTGTGTAGAATTCGTAGATCTGATCGAAGAGATTTGAAGTACTTTGGAAATGGAGACTGGCATTGCGTTTTCGGGAACACCTTAGTGAAGTCTTCCCAAGTACGGAGTGGTTCGATAATCCTTGCTGATGTTCGAAGCTTAAAACATTCAATATCATTCTTTTTTTTTTTTTTTGTATTGTCATCTGGTATTAGCTTCATCTTTTTTTCTCACTGAAATTAATTTCAAACTGGTACAAACGTTTTCCTCAGATTCCAGCTCAACTTTGCTTTCTACTGAGTAAGGTTTTGCCCAAGGGGATATGCCCGGGAATATGTCTTTACAATCAAATGATAGGTCAAACAGACAATTAACATCGTCAATTGTATAATATATAAAAAAAAAAAAAAATAAATACTTGTTTTGTAAACATTTCCTACCTGCTCAACAACTGGTGTTTCCCTTAACTTCTTCAAAAAATCACGCTGTATTTCTAAAATCCCAAGAAAAGTATTAGGAATCCTTTTTAATAGCCATTTTGTGTTTTTGAAAGTTTGTTGTCTTTATCCTCGTGCGATAAGTCAAATGGTCCGTCTGTGGGTATTTTGAATAATTTAGCTGTTTTGCAGGTGACGGTTCACACTCTTCACTCAGTTCACTGGGCGTGTTAAGCAGTACATCCATACGGTCTGATGCGGCTCAAAGAATCCTAAGAAACCAGGAAACAAAATTTCCGAAAGTTCAAAGGTCGCCCCTCCCCCTAACCCTTTTCTTTAAGCATTTTCACACAGCCCCTATTAAGACATGGAATCATTCCTCAATCCTATTTACACATTGTAAATTCCAGGGTTGTCTCGAAAATTGCTGAAGCAAAACCCAAGTCTTGTGAAAATAAGTTGGCTGTATGGTAGCTACAGTGCTGGGAAGGTCAACAGCCAAGAAAATATTAAGTTACATGCAAAATGACATATTCAACTGAAATGCTGTGTCACCTCTGTTATGTTGAGTGGCAGCTTGTCTCGGTTCCCAGGGTATTTATTTTATTTTATTTTTATTTTATTAGCTTCGCCACAATAGGCGGACCCTTAAAAACGACATATTTGATTACAACAGATAATAGAAGATGTAAAAAGACTATTTACAACAAGTTACAGGACGAGCTAGACTACGGCATGAATTACAATTAATACAGACAGTTTGTGTTGTACGTACGCGGGTCTTCTGCGTCGTAGAAATCTAAGGCGGCAAAGAAGTAGTCTAGAATGGCAGATTTGAAAGAGCCTTGTGCGAAGTATAGTAGGGAGAAATGACGGATTTAGTTTTAGAAGTTCATTGGTCATTTAAAAAAAGAATACTAAGTCCAGATACTCGTGCCAGCCACTTGATGGCCTGTTTCTATGTTCTAGATGATTGCTTCAAGTGCAAACCCACTTAAAAATGAAAATTATTGATGAACTCTCAGTTCAATTTGGATTCACAGTCAAAACATTATTGTTCCAAAAAAATGTGAAAACATATATGTGAGAGATTGATTCGAGTGATGTATATGTAATCCTTTTTGTCCATTTCGATTAAGTCGATGAAGGGGGGAGGGGTGCGCATGGTGAGTAAATAATGGATATGGCGTCGTTAAACTTGTGCGATTTTTGCGTTTCAAATCTGCAAAAGGTTCCTAGGGGTGGATGTCCCCGAACCTAAATTCAGTCTTTTTTAGGTATTCAATGCTTTTTTAGTTATTTACATTATTAAAAGTTCAGTCTGTAGGGAGAAATATCAGACCGAAGTCTTATATGTTCATCATCGTTTCCGATGCCATGAAAAGCACCATGAGAGGTGACACAATTTCAACGACTTTTCACTCCAGCACATGCAACAATTTTGCTTGACAATAATCATTAGATCGGTCTGAAAGCTACAGGTCTTGTTCTTAAGGTGCTATGAATTCTAACAATGAAAAAAGAATGCTGAGATTTCAGGGAATTGGCCTTCTTTTATGACGGTTTCGGGATAAAATTTAGGCGTGTTCCCAGGACTGGCCGAATGGGAGGTACGCAGTTATGGGTATCATATGGAAAAAGCATAGTATTTGAAGATTCTTTAATAAGAAATGACCCGCTTTTTGGCATCCAAAGGGGGGGGGGGGGGGGGGGGGTACGCGCCTGAAATTTTACATACAGAGCCGGTTATGTCCTAGAACCAATGTCGCCATGGTTACCCTGGCACGAAGCCACAAGCAACTGGTGGAATGCTACCGCAAACTCCGTGGAAAGCCACGCTCCCAGACACGCCGCCTCATCTTTTACTTTATAACCGGATTTTCACTAAATAAACGGCGCGAAGTCATGGAGGAAAACGAAACAAACAGCACAGGAATCCTGAATGCTGGCGACCATATATTCGTCCCGAGATGCGGGAGCTACTCGCATCACGGTAAACGCATTCGCGTAATACTTAAGTTATAATAGCTGCATTATTGCAATATATTTAAAGTTGCATTGGACCCTCTATATAACGACAACCTTTTGATTTCTGGTTCCGCATTTGTCTCGATGTAACGTTGCTATTTTTCGATCCCTTTTCATTGTAGAGCTTTCATTTAAATATTCTAAGCTCCTGTAAAATTGGTACAAGCCTCTCGGAGTACTTTAGATGTAGAATTATTAATGAATTATTTGAGCGCATTTTTTAAATATAAATAGCAGAATAAAAATATTCTTGTGAGTGTTTCCTTACGTTGTATGCCCTTTCTTATCTCCTTTATTATATATAGGGATAGTCACAGCAAATGGCGAGGTGATTCATTTCCAGACCCCAATGGAGATACCCCAGCCAGACCCGGCCGATTGCAGAGTGGTGAAAACGGAATTGGCTCTGTTCTTGGGGTCTGATAAAGAGTTCTATATCTATAGATACGGTGAAAGTGAGCAAGAAATACTACAGAACAAGATGCCGAAAGGTGAGAGCGGAGCTGGGTGGTCCATTAAGAGAGGGGTAGATTACTGATGCGCTGTTTTATCCTGTCGCCCTAGCTCTCTCCATTTTGGAAACCTAAAATCTGGACTTGTTTAAAAGTATACTATAAAACGTTTAAGTATTCGATTGCTGAAGTCAAATGTCACAATCGACCCCCTGTATTGGGCTCTTCTGAGCACCCAAGCGGCAACATGAGTGGGGCAAGTACTTTGCATTACGCCGGCTACGGCCATTAAAAAGAATATTTCACTTTCCTTCACAGGAACATACAGCACAAAGTGTAGTGACCCTAGCGAAGTTGTGCTGGAACGAGCGCACAGACTTTTACGCGAGGGTTTTGGTCATTTTAATATTGTCGGCAATAACTGCGAGGATTTCGCTATTTTCTGCAAGACGGGGGCGCGCTCTACGGAGAGTACTTTGTTCTCAGCAGCGCTAGGCAGCATAGAGGCAGCGCGCCAGGCCAATCACCTAGGTTACAAAAGTCCGCTGGCGTTTGCAGGCGCCGCTATGGGGTTATTCACCGCTATGGATCTCAGATTGTCCAATCAGCTTGCTGAAAAAGCACGGGAAGCTGATGTAATGATTTACGAGGAGGAAAGCATTCGATTGGCTGATATTGCGGCTTTGCAGGAATGCGAAAAAGAACTTGAATCTACGCATGACGGTGATATAAATGGCAACACCGCAAGTAAGAAACCAATTTGTGTGGATGAATTGATAGAGATGTTAAAAAATGGAAAGCTAGAAAATTTCACTTCAAAGGAAAAAGACAACGATGACGGAACTAGATATCAAGAGACAGATGTGTAAATGCGCGAAACTGAACAATGTTTCCCTCTTTTATTCTTGAATTTTTTTTTATATTTTTTTCATCGTAATAAAAATATTACCCTCATGTTTGTCTCCTGTACATATTTCAGGTTTTGAATTGTCGAAAACGTATAACGATAAAACTGTTTCCTAATTTAATCACTTTAATCACATCGTTTCGATCATGCTCCGATCGCAAGCGTTCACCAGACTGTTTTGATATCTTTGCATGTGTCTAAAATCACAATGCGACGCAAGCCTATTCTCAACGTCTCTAAAAGCTGGTTCTCACTAGATCGCAAAGGCAAACGGAAGCGCAACACAAGTAAGAATCCGTCAAAAACAAGCGTAAAAAATCAACCTTTTGCCTACCAGTAAGAAAAGGGAAAGTGTGTTGCGCTTACGTCCAAGTGAACCTTAAGCAGGGGGTGGGGCACTGAGGGCATGCCCCCCCCCCCAAATATTTTCAAATATTGTAAAGAAATGACCAGTAGGGGCGTGGCTATGCCCCTATTGTTTTCTTAATGTTTCTGTATCGTGCCCCCCCCCTCCCAATAATCCGATAGAAACCTTCGGTTTGTAAGTCGTGGGGTTGAGGTGGGTGTAGCCTGTGTAGCAAGCAAGGGTTGTGTGTGTTTTTAGGGCGAAGAAAAAGAAGACGAAAAACGCTAACTATGCAGGGGAACAATAATTACAAGGGCCTAAAGCCCAGGCCTGACTCATACTAACATTATATGACAATGGCCAAAAGACGTTCTGAAAAGACATTGCAGCATTTATTTACAACCAAGTCACTACACCTACATACTAGATAAGAGAAAAACGCATAAGTCAACACAGCACCAGGAAACATGTTAGTAAAAGCTTGACTTGGTTTTAAATAAAATCCAGCTAGTGGAAGTATACAAAATTGCTGACAAGTAGTAAGTTAAGAATAAATTTTCCACAATTGTGCAGTCGGACTAGCACACCATAATAAGGATGTGTTTGCTGATGAGGTTACAATTTATAAAGGACATTTAAAATCCTTTGAAAATATCAGCCTATACATATATAGGCTGTGTGCTATTAAAAAAAATAACTCATGGCAAGGGAAAGAATATTATTAATATCACATTTGCTTTAGAAAATCTTAATATGCTATAACTTGTGTAATTTTGATTATGAATACATTCTGACCTGTTTTATATTTTTACCACAATGAAATAAGATGTAACAGGAGAGTTGACTAGAAAATGGACACCTTAACAATTTGCGAAACTGTGAGGACAAAATAGTCTTGACAACAAGTAATATAAGTTTAGAAATTGTTGTGCTTGCTATTGTTACATTATTTCGTATTTGTTCTAACAGGTTTCTTAAGTCACTGAAGGTTATTTTTTAATTCTGTCAGGTGTGATCAATGGAGCTAGGCCTTAAACACATAATACATTCAGTAACGACTGCCTAGGATCCATCGCTGTTTGAAATTCCCTCCTGGGGTTTCATAACGTCAGGGAGCTCTGGGGGGCTTGACAACGCATCGATAGTCACCGGCTCAAATTCTCCATCTGAAACAAATAAATATTGTATAAAATATGGAAAATTATCATATAAAGTGGTAAAAATTGTTATCAACAAATTTTTACTTGTTCGCTGCGGTCACTTGTAAAATATTGTCTCCACCACTCGAAAATAAACTTCACATTTTCACGCCACCATGTAATATATATTATTGATACCACTTTCTATAATGCTGCTTACAAGGGTTAGATAACACTGCAATTATACTTTATTAATATTCTGGCATACAAACTTTAAAACCAGGATAACACACATAAGACCAGTAGGAGTTGGAGACAATTTAGAACAGATGACCTAATGTTAGCCTTTTTGTAGTTTGTCTTGTGAAAAATATCATATGTTTAAATCCAAAATATGTCATATATTCAAGACCGGCCCATAGCTCATGGAATTTCCTTGTGTAAGGTTATCCCAAAGGAAAGAAAGTTGAGTATCACTGCAAGCTACAACAAGATGTAAAAGACCCCCAAAATCGGAGCTGCATGACTGCAAGCTGGGTAAAATGACACATTTACATGTTGCTTATTTAATTAGTGTCAGTATTTCAAATATAGCATGAAAGTAACCTTGGGACCTTGTCAATCACTTAAACACAAACGTGCGTTATAAAAGTAATAGCTCTGCCCCCTTTTTTCTCAAGCTTATGCACAAGTCATCAGTCAGTTACAGCTAAACGAGTGCAGACCTTCCTAACTGCCTGAAGAAAACATGGTACAGCTGTATGATTAATAAGAGTTGTTTTGAAAATCCCGTGCAAAAAATGTAATTGTTAAAGTGTAATAGTCAAGCCAAAACACAAGAGAACAAAGAGATTACAGTGTATTAGTACTAAATAAACTTAATAGTATATCACCGTTTTTTGAAAACCACTCTATGATAACTTTTAAGTACTAAAGAATGTTAAAGAAATATTAGGCATATTTGGGGAAGTGTTTGTACAATGTTATTCCTTTTTTAAAGCAACAACGACTAAATAGCCATTGAGAAATTGCGCTCATTCGAAATGGTGTCATTCAGGTGTACACACGTAAAAACAACAAATTTGAAAAATTAATCAACTGAAAAACTGTATAATCCTCCTTTTCTTTTGTTATAGCAGAAGGCTAAAAAATAGACACTGTTTACTTCAATGGTGTGTTTTGAGTCAATTTTGAACTATATTGTAACTTTTTAATAAATAGACTTTGTTTACTTAATCAATGGTGTGTTTTGGGCAAATTTTGAACTCTATTTTAGCTTTATGGCTTTTCTCTATGGAACTCTACACTCAGTGAAGTCAAATGACAAATGGCAGCTCGCCTAAGGTGAGTCCCTTTTATAGTGCCTGTCTGCGTTTAACACATTGACCCCTCAACCGGCCTGTACCAGCTTTGGGAAGTACCCACAACCCAAAAAATTCATAAATGCAAACTAAACACAACAAGATGAAGATACTCAGGCATCAGTCTAAGGGATAAATGGTCTTGAAGATATGCATCCAACCAAGGTGTTGGCAACTACTCTTAAGCCAAATAATAGCACAGGTTCTTTGACAAATTTCAAATCAAAGAAGGAAAGAAAAGCAGAATCACCCCTCTCAATAAAACGCTCAAAATACAACAAAGGGAGAGAGATCAGCAAACACAGCTCAAGACACAAATAGATACCTTTATTCTGATCCTCCAGGGTTCATTTCCATGGCCTCAAAACACAATGTCCACTCCTTGAAGGCAGATGAAGATGCCTTTACGGATTGAAAAGCATTCTGGGAGATCCAGGGAAAAATTCACAAGGGGAGGGCCAGTCAACACTCAGTCAACACAACACTCATCAATTTGGTTTCAGAAAAGACAGCATTTTGGAGAGCTGTGGTGATTCATTAGAAAATTATTTTCTCGTCCAGGCAAAGCCAAACAAGAAAAAATCATCATGAATCCACCTTTGCTTGCAAATATCCATAAGCAAAGCACTCAATTATGCCCCAAAAGACTTCATGATGTCCTGAGACACTCTCCTAATATGCTCATAGCTGTATTTTTGATGAAAAATACAAGCAGCCATCAACTTGTGCTGGCTTCAGCACAACGACGAGGGATTAAAAGTGGGGACCGCAAAGCACTGTTGGAAAGCTTGGATACCGCTGACTATGTGCAGCTGTGTTTGACTTTGACGGGCTGTATAAAACTCAGAATAGGGGGGGAGGTATCTGTTTTCAGTAAATTCAGCTCAAAAATAGCCAGAAGTCAATGGGTTAAGGGAAGAGTAGAAATAGTATTAGCTGCCAGGTGCTATGGAAAGCTAGAGGGCACAGGACTTATGACTTCCCTTACACCAGGAACAGAGAATGCCTACATTTGAAAAATTCAATGAGCCTTTGGTGCTAGACCCTTGAAAAATTATCTTGGAAGTGAGGATAGTTATGAGTTATACACATGAAAAAGGAGACAATTTAAAGCCAGATTGACTGTCAATGTGTCAAAGCCAGTGCCAATATTTAGCTATGAGTGTCAACATATTGCTGTGTCCAGTCCTGGTTCCAAAATAAACAGTAACATCATTGTTGTAGCTTGGGATGGGGGTATGCTGCTATTGCTCCCAATTTTAATTGGCATTCAGAAAGAATGACAATTATCAAAATCATATGCTTATACCTAGTATTTAGGAAAATTAATGTAAGTTCAATTATACCCTTTTTTAATGCACTATGCATGACTTTCACTGATATCTGGGCATTTCTCTTGTACTGTAATTTCCCCTGGCTTTAACCAACACATGGCGAAATAACCCAATGTAAATTAGCGAAGTAAAATCATACACGACAAACTCGTTGAAGCAGTTTCAGTTTTTTTTTTTCACGGCTGATTCACATGTGATGTTGAGACAGGGTTAATTGGGTTTGCGTTGTTTAAGGGCAAGTTTCTATTTCTGTGTACTAAAATGTCAAACCCCAAACAAAAGCTTACCGTCCTCCCGACGTAAAGCGAGTCCTACTAAAGCCGGTGTCTGTGCCTTGGCAGTCTGATTAGTGAAACCACAATCTCCTAGAGTCTTGTTATCATCTAGCAGTTGATCATCCTTAAAAAGTTTTTGGTCCTCCGGCGGCCTCTTTATAATTCCTTCGATTTTTTTCTTCAACTCCATCACTGTCGTTCCCTCCTTACAGTCGAGGAATATACTCAACTTCAATCGACGCACCATCAAAAACACCTCCTGATATTTAAGAATGCAAATAATAATTGGTTAAAAGCATAATTGAAGCTTGTTTTCAGCTACTTTTTAGAGAAATATAACGAAAAGAAAGGCAGAACTATGCTCATTTCCCGGTGCTTTTCGATCTTACCATGATGGCGGTCTCCAATATGGCGTCTCCACGTCTGACCCAGTCCCTCGCATGACTTGGCAGCTCTTACCGCGATCAAAATGACTTCTGGGTAATTCTAATGTTTTTTTCCCTTTTTTTTTCTGTTGCCCTGAGATCCCTGATAATTTTTTTTTTCTTTGCTTTTGAATCATAGGAGAACATGAACTGTGAAGCTCATGTTAATCGTTGGTGCTAAGAAGAGGGACGCCATTACACCCATTCTCAAGGAACTTCACTGGCTACCTGTCGCTACTAGAATAGACTTCAAAATTCTTACAATCACACATAAAGCTCTCCACAACCAGGCTCCTGAATACATCACTGAACTCTTAACACCGTATGCGCCATCTCGATCCCTTAGATCCGCTAACAAGAACCTTCTCGTCATTCCTAAATGACGAACAAAAACTTACGGGGACAGATCTTTTTCAAACTTTGCAGCTAAATTATGGAACTCCCTCCCCCTACACATTAGAAACACCGACTGTCTCAGCAAATTTAAATCGTCTTTAAAGACGTACTTATTTTGTAGGCACTACAACAATTGATTAGTTTTTAACCACTAGAAATATTATCATAAGTATTAGTATTAAGTTATCAGTTATATATGTGTAAGATAGAGTTTTAGCGAAATTATTGAGTAGAATAGAGTAGGATGTTTGTAAAGCATTGAGATTTTTATAATGCTATATTAAATTATTATTATTATTATTATTATTATTATTATTATTATTATTATTATTATTATTATTATTATTATTATTATTATTATTATTATTATTATTATTATTATTATTATTATTATTATTATTATTATTATTATTATTATTATTATTCATGCTATTATAATATATACGCATTTTACTACTGTGCACACAATTGACACATCCCTTGTACAAACAAGCCATAGCATACTCACCGCAAACTTCTATAAAAATGTATTTTAATACATTAAAAAACCGATTTAAAAATCGATTAATGATTAGCCTGGGTTCCCTGTGTTTGGGGATGACGTCATATGTGATGAAATCGAGGCAGTGGATCCTTCGGCTTGTGTTCAGACTTTCGACAATATGGCGGATACAAGTGTTGGCGCTGCGTCGTCTTCTAGTAGCGAACCCACCGCCTCTCATAATCCTAGCGAAGATCCCAATAGCGCTAACGCTAACTTCGAGTGTAATATTTGTTTGGACACCGCCAGAGATGCGGTGATTAGTATGTGTGGACATTTATTTTGGTGAGTATTTTTGTAAACAGTTTGTGTGATTCTTACGACTGGACCTGATCTGTCTACACATTTCACTTGCCGAAGTGCTTTACACCCATGAAAGTAAAACGAATTTTTTGTCTGTCCACAGCTGGCCCTGTCTTCATAGAGTAAGTATTCCTTAGTAAGAAGTAGTGTTTTAATGGTTGTCAACATCGGAAATTTGGATTCTGTAAGCTAAATTATCATGCGAATAATTGAATATAATAAATGTGAAGTAAAGTTATTTTATCTAGTAACTAGACGAAATTATGGTCATCATATATAAGAGTGATATATAAGATGTAGTATTGCTTTTAATTTGTTCCTGTTTAGAGAATGTACTGGGATATCCATTGATAAGGGAGCTGTATTGAATCAGGTGTTTTGGATGACGAAATACGTTAATATTATTCCATTAATTTGTATTAGTCCGAGTATAATATATGTAATATATATATTTTTAATATGTAAATCGACCCAATAACAATGAAATTACTAGCCTAGAAGAGCTCGTAAAAGGTTGATATTTATTTTGTGTTTCTCCTGTGGCTTGAAACAGGCCTAATAACTTATTATTAAATTTTGTTGTCATTTAACCCTTTATAATATTATTATTTAATAAATCAATCTTCCCTTTATTGTTAAGCCCACCTTTCTTTAAAATGATTGTGATGTTTTGTATTTCTGTAGTGGCTTGAAACCCGACCAAATAGATCCATCTTCCCTTTATTGTGATGCCCACCTTTTTTAAAATGATTGTGATGTTTTGTTTTTCTGTAGTGGCTTGAAACCCGACCAAATAGATCCATCTTCCCTTTATTGTGATGCCCACCTTTTTTTATAATGATTGTGATGTTTTGTATTTCTGTAGTGGCTTGAAACCCAACCAAATAGATCCATCTTCCCTTTATTGTGATACCCACCTTTTTTAAAATGATTGTGATGTTTTATATTTCTGTAGTGGCTTGAAACACGACCAAATAGATCCTCTTTCCTTTATTGTGATACCCACCTTTTTATAAAATGATTGTGATGTTTTGTATTTCTGTAGTGGCTTGAAACACGACCAAATAGATCCTCTTCCCTTTATTGTGATACCCACCTTTTTTTTAAAATGATTGTTGATGTTTTTTATTTCTGTAGTGACTTAAAACCCAACCAAATAGATCCATCTCCCCTTTATTGTGATACCCACCTTTTTTTTAAATTATTGTGATGTTTTGTATTTCTGTAGTGGCTTGAAACCTGACCAAATAGATCCATCTTCCCTTTATTGTGATGCCCACCTTTTTTAAAAATGATTGTTATGTTTTGTATTTCTGTAGTGGCTTGAAACACGACCAAATAGATCTATGTGCCCTGTGTGCAAAGCTGGAATCAGCAAGGAAAAAGTAATTCCCCTTTTTGGGAGAGGAAGCTCCTCCAATCAGGACCCAAGGTATGGGTGTGAGCTACTGTATGATCTACTCTGTATGCTTCGGCTTCTGTGTGCTTACTGTATCTACTAAATTCCACTTACTCCTATGATGCCCTTAAACTCCAATCAAAAGATCTGGCACATTTTTCTATAAAGCCCTGTTATACTTGTCTTTTGCACATGCCCCAAGCAAAAGTTTTAAGAGTATACTTCAAAGCAATTGAATACAGAAAAAAAAGACTAATGTGCATAGAATGATATCTTATGAGAGGTGTGATTGCATAATGATATTTCGGCATTCTACAGTATTCTAGACATTACTGAAAAACATGACTTGGCGTTTCCAATAAGCTCATTTCACATCAAATAAGGCGGAAAATTCCCCAAATTACTTAGTGAGTAATATCAAACAAAATATCAAATGCAACTTTTTTTTAATTGATGCGACTTTTTTATTGTAAAGTGTCATTGAAATTTGAGGGTTTCGTCCCTGAGCTCAAACATAGCGCAAGGATGATTAAGGAAAAATTTATCTTAAAAAGCCAAAATTTGGGTATGTGCATTTCGGCTTCACAATATTTGTGTTTTAAAATGGGAAAATCAGTCCGAAATACGAAGAACTGGTGGCCATTGTAAGAATTTTTATCTTCTTTCTCCATCTCTTCGAAGTGTGCATGTTCAGGGTTTTTCTGTCATGTCGTACATATAACATCTACCAACTTTTACCTCCATCTAAAAGAGCCACATCACAACAGAAAATTTAATACATTCACCACCAGATAAAAGCTAAGAATTTGCTTTTAACTTCTCATGTAGGGAAAAAATGCCACCCCGACCTCAAGCCCAGAGGACCGAACCAGAAAACAATGGAGTAAGTAGTCTGCCATGACATGAAATAGCATACCTGTTAACTTTCCTGCATTAAGAGGGAGTCTCAAGATTTTGGACCCCTTCCCCCGCGTTGAGCACCAAATCTCCCGCTTTTTAGCGATTTTTATCGCTTCCATTGTTTTGCCTATTTTCTATTAAAATATTTGAAACAACAATTCCCTTGCGTAGCGCAATTCAACTAACACCCTCGTGAGATCTATTTTAGTGGATTTGTTTGCGAGAGTTTTCTATACGGCAAACGCCTGCAAGGTTAAACCCACCCCTCCCCCCAAAAAATGAATTACCCCACCACTCCCCCAAATAATTCTCAAGCCTTGAGATTTGCGGAGGTTGACAGATATGAAATACAGTAGCATGACATATCTCATCATAACTCCTAATACTTAGCAGCCTTACCCCTATTAAACCATATTGTGTCGTCCATTATGCATTGTCTACAGTCTGTGATGGTCATGGTCCAAGGGTGTGGCTACTCATTGCCTACTACAGTAATTTTACAATATACAAGAAACATCAAAGGGCATATTTTTGGACTTGATATTCAAAGGGCATATCTTTGGACTTGATACTTTGAATTATTTCCATTAATTGGAATGGCAAAACACTTGCCTTGTGACAATAAGGCAGTGCAATCTACTTCCAGGTTCTATGCTCTTTATATAACTGTTGTTATGCCACTTTTATATTTGGTAAAATTATTTGAAGTCTTATTGTGATGTGTTTTATTGTGTTTTTAATTTTATAACTTTCTGTTTTAGACTTTTGCTGGATTTGGTGGATTTGGTGATGGCTTTCAGCTCTCATTTGGCATTGGTGCTTTTCCTTTTGCTTTTTTCTCTACAGTAAGTTTTACTAATGTCTGCAATGCTCTGTAAATATCAGCATTGTGTGAATTTTCTATTTCAATCTTTAGCTTATTTTTATTTTTTACTGTATGTTCACGAGTACATAGTAAGTTACTCAGTAAATGGTTGCATTTGCGACCACAAATTCAAGCTTAGCTTAAAATTGACTTTGATTATATTGTTTATTTTTTAGACACTTGGTGGAAATAATCCACAACATCCAGGTACTGAACTGTCTTCTTCTAAAACTTGTCACACTCCTGTTTGTGTATTATCTAAGGGAGTCAAATGTCAATGGATCAAAAATAAATTTTGTTTTTGTTCCTTTTTTTTCAGCTCCACCGGGCTCTCCCCAAGCAGAAGATGAGCAATTTTTGTCCAAGTTGTTCTTATGGGTTGCTTTTCTTTTCATGTTCTGGCTCCTTATAGCATGAGAGGCTAGCAAATTTGGTGAGAATTCTTGGAATACATATGTCAGTGATGCTGCCTACCTGAGAATCATTGTTATTGAAGGGCTGTCATCATAGATGTTATCACTGGTCTTGAACTCGATGCAGATTCACAAGGGTGTCCGGAATGGTCGCCCCAAATTACCCTCGCCCCAATCACAGTTAAGTAGAGCACTTTGACACATGACTTTCTTGCTTCAAAAGATGAGCATTTCTAATGTAGGGCGATTGACTCTGAGTAGGGCGACCGTGCTTAACTATGATTGGGGTGAAGGTATACTTTTGGGCAATCGTTCTGCAATTCTTGACAAGGGTAAGAGCACAGAAAATCTAAGTTTATAGATAAAAACCTTAGACTTTCTCCAGCAAGTACTGTAGGTGTTCAAGAAATCTGTCAATTAATATTAAGCAAATACAAGGCTTACTTTGACAATTCTATATATAAAAAAAAGAGCAGAACAAGCGCATTATTACTAAAAGCAGATTTTCCAAATGATTGACAATTTCAGTTACATGACTCTTGCTGTGATCCCGACCTCAAATATTATTTCTGGATGCATAGCAGGCTATCTACATGACAAAAATCTAAAACACTTGTATATATCATAAACAAAAACTCATATTGTAAAATAGAATACAATCAATTAAAAATTTATGCAACATGGACCACTGATATTTGTTATCTTGTTTACTCTGTAAGCTTTTTGTGATGCCCCTATCTAAGAGTTGCAAAGGCACAAGAGATTTACATGAAATATTTTGACATTTTTGTTCATGAGCCTGATAATTAAAGGAACCTGGGGGTGGGGGGGTGGGGTGGGCTGATGTACTGTAGCCTTGAATTGATGCTGTATATTATTGAATCTTGTTAGAGTGGTTTTCAAATCCAGTGCAACATAATGTAATTGTTCAAGTTTAATAGTCAAGCCAGAACAAAAGAGAACAATGACATTACAGTGTATTAGTCTAAACAAACTAAAATAGTATTTCATGCATTTTTTAAAACCACCCTAAGACATTTTTCTGCTCTATCAAACCTAGACCAAGATTAATCCAAGAGGATTGACATTACAGTGTATTAGTCTAAAAAAACTAAATAGTATTTCATGCATTTTTTAAAACTACCCTAAGACTTTTTTCTGCTCTATCAAACCTAGACCAAGATTAATCCAAGAGGGGGGGGGGGGGGGGGGGGGGGGGGGGGGGCTTGGTGGGTGACTTGGCAGCCTGAATAGAAGTTATCTAGCCTGCCTTGCAGCCGAAATGGGAGGGGGGCTATGCAGGCTAGAACAATCACATGGGGTGTGGCACTTAGGGGGAGAACACCAGTGAAATGTAAATTTATTTCCACTCTAGAATATTGTTGAGTATAGCACGAGACATTGTGACTAACACCAAGGGACATTCTTTAGATATTTGCATGTGCGCTTGCTTAGTTATGTAAATAGCTAGATGTAGTTTTTAAGTTGTGTCATTCAGCCTGGCATTAGAGTTGAATTCGGTTAGTTGTACTATTGTGAAATACGGTTATCTCGATTAAAAAAGACCATTTTATTACAATATTGAACCGGAAGTAAAATTGTCAAAAGGTCAGGGCTTCTGGAATTACGCGCTTGTGCGGAAACGCGTAATTTGGCTTTTTCCGCGTAATCCACAAATTTCCGCGTAATTTGGCTGAATTTTGAAAGACAAATCATTTAATTGCACAGCTGATGTGTTCTTTTAGGGTTGTTACCTCTATTTCTCGTGAAAAAAGAGAGATATTCTTCGTAAGAGTGCGATATTTCGAACTGAATTTCTGAAAACAAATAAAATGACTAGGCGTTCTTTGCTAAACCGCGAAAGCCTAGGACTAATAATAAAATACTTTTTTTAATAGGCTGGTAGCTAGGAGCCAATGAAAAAAAAATAACCTTTTTCAAGTTATTTCGTGCTTTCCTTCGGTACAAAATGTTGTTAGGGCGTAACAGTTGATATTCCGTGTAATTTAGCGCGTAATTCAGTAAAGAATCCCGCAAAATTTTGATTTTTAAAGAAAAATGTATTGCAAAATCCCGCGTAATTTAGCGCGTAATGATTGATTTTCCGCGTAATTTAGCCAAGAATCCCGCGTAATTTTGATTTTTTTTTTTCGCGTAATTCCAGAAGCCCTGAAAGGTTTACTTCTAGGCCGGAACAGAAAAAAGACCCAGATTTTCATATTCTATGCCAGAACCTATGCTAAATGTGGAAAATGGATTTGTTTGACATATAGTACACGACCTTCAGTATGTAAATGAACAATTGTGTGGGGTTTTTTAATCCACCACCCCTAGATTTTAATCAAAATAACTAGGCCTTTTTAGACTTGTGCTGTGAGATACACCAGTGGATTGGATCACATATATGCCATTTCTAGCAAGTGAATATCTTTAACCTAGAAAATAGAATTTTTTTTACTTGGACATAACTGGACTCATTGATAGAGATGATATGCATAGCTTTTTTAGAAAAAAAATACCCAAGAAAACATCAGATTCAGGTAAGGTTTTGTGATAAGATTACTTTGACAGTGAATATACAGGAAAAGTATCAAAAGTGGGTTGACACTGCTGCTTTGAATTTATAAAGGCAAATATTTTTATAGAATTTGGGCTCCCTGTGGTTTCCCCAATGGTTTTAACATAAAAATTATCTGTTAGAATATCAGCCATAACTTAATGGAGGCTTGTTTGTCTATCAAGCAGAATTTGCTTACACTGTTGTATGCACCTAAGCTTGCGAAAAAAGCATTGTTCTCAGGCAGTGAGACAAGCATAATTTTTTAGGGTGTGTAGGTAAACACATTGACACCTCAACCGGCCTGTACCGGCTTTGGGAAGTACCCACTCCCAAAAAAATCATAAATGCAAAATAAACACAACAAGATGAAGATACTCAGGCATCAGTCTAAGGGATAAATGGTCTTGAAGATATGCATCCAACCAAGGTGTTGACAACTACTATTAAGCCAAATAATAACACAGGTTCTTTGACAAATTTCAAATCGAACAAGGAAAAAAAAGCAGAATCACCCCTCTCAATAAAACGCTCAAAATACCACACAAGGGAGAGAGATCAGCAAACACAGCTCAAGACACAAATAGATACCTTTATTCTGATCCTCCAGGTTCATTTCCATGGCCTCAAAACACAATCCTTGAAGGCTTGTAAAACCACGAAAATGCCTTTACGGATTGCAAAGCATTCTGGGAGATCCAGGGAAAAATTCACGAGGGGAGGGCCAGTCAACACTCCTCTCCTCAAAGTGAGATGGTTTTTTACCCCGAAGCCAAACAAATCAATTCCAGGTCATACAGACCCAGAATAGCAGTGTAAACAATTTTGGAATCAATTTGGTTTCAGAAAAGACAGCATTTAGGAGAGCTGTGGTGATTCATTAGAAAATTATTTTCTCATCCAGGCAAAGCCAAACAAGAAAAAATTATCATGAATCCACCTTTGCTTGCAAATATCCATTAGCAAAGCACTCAATTATACCCCAATAGACTCCATGATGTCCTGAGACACTCTCCTAATATGCTCATAGCTGTATTTTTGATGAAAAATACAAGCAACCATCAACTTGTGCTAGCTTTAGCACAACGACGAGGGATTAAAAGTGAGGACCGCAAAGCACTGTTGGAAAGCTTGGATACCACTGACTAGGTGCAGCTGTGTTTGACTTTGACGGGCTGTATAAAACTCAGAATAGGGGGGGAGGTATCTGGTTTCAGTCTGTTTTTTGTAAATCCAGCTCAAAAATAGCCAGAAGTCAATGGGTTAAATTGTGTTTTTAGCCTTACTCAACACGGCAGTTATTTAGTCTTATAGTTTATTTGAATTCTCTAAAAAAAAAAGTTAACTTAACATTTTAGAGATCAATCCTACTACAATATAAATAGGACCACTAATGAACAGCCATTCATGTAGATTACAGGGTCACAATGCAGCATACTGTAGCAAGAAACGTTTAGCATATGAATCTCATTTTTGTGTGTTTTTGTCAAATAACTCACATACCATAGCATGCCATAAAGAAAAAGTATAAGATCTTTGGAATATCAAATAAACACAGGCAAAACTGAGATCCTTTGTTTTCTAAAACAATAACAGTGATTTTAGTAAACAGCACATGCATCCTAAACAACAACTCTTCTCTTCCAATTGTTGTATAACACCATAAATAACCTTTCTACTGGTGTATCATCCTCTCTTACTACAAGTGGCACTGTAAAGAACCTCATATCCACAAGGAATTACTTTTCTAATGTTATCATGAAGAAATGACATATCGCAATAACCCAGTCAACTTGCCTCCAAAATTATTAGTGACAGATTTCTATCACAGTGGTGGTTGCATCGACCATGGGCTCAAAATGATGCATTAGGGGTGGGCAATTTAGGGCTTGGAATATTATTTTGATATAGTATTTTAAAAACCATGTTTTGAATAATCCTAGGTCTGTTTTAAATGTGTAATTGAGTATTATGTAGGTTTTAATATTTCAAAATGTGAAGGCACGGGTGAGGTCCCTGGTGTGCCTAATTTGCGGTGTAAGGAGGTGGAGTGTCCTTGGCACTGTCCTTGATGGCATCCTCATAGTTGGGTAGAAGGGCATGGTCCTGCAAAGGAAAAGAAGATTCTAAACACAGATTTCAAAACCACAGGTAATAACAATAATAGAAACTTAAGTTAAGAGTTTGTGCATACTACAGTAAGTTACTCATTCACACACTAATTACAGTACCTACTCAGTAATTAAAAATTACTGACTTACAGCTTTTGGTTACCTACCTAGGGTTATGTTAATAAACCAAATAACAACACACTGACTGACTCACATTGCAGTACAAGATGGTACATACATACTTACAAAATATTAAAAGCAAAGTAAGATAAACACGATAAATTTAGTAAAACATTATATTTCTTTTTGGATAATGGATTATCTGGTAGAGCTGGATTGATATCTTTAACAAACCTCATTTGGCTCCCCGTTGACATCATATGTGAAGATTTGTGTGGCTTGGTTTATCCGGTAGTTCACAAGAATCTTGTAGCAAGACCACACACAGGCAATAAGGTAGGCCTTTGGGAAAAAAACAGACTTTTAATTGAGGGAGAAAGAGTAAATTACAAAAAAGTATAATTTGCAAGGTACAAGTATTAAATATGTGTACTAAGGTTTTATGGTTTCTAAGGTTTTCCTTGGTTTGTAAATAGATAAACGAAAATTCTGACGCCAAATGTCTTGTGTGTTTTGCAATAGAGCATTTCTAAGTTATGTTTCACTGGTAATAATAACAAAAAATTCAGAGGCAAAGTACTCAAATATACAGTAAATGAGGAAGGCTTTGCTTTGATTTAAGACACTTTGCTTTCCAGCAATGGGGCATTGGTTGGGTCAATAGTAGAAGTGAGAAAAAGCTGGCTGTATATACATAAGCTAATATACATGCAAATAATCACATAATTACCTTAACCAGTAGGACAATGAGGCACACCATGACGACAGTGAACATCAGGGAGTGCATGTCCAATCTGTCAACATCACCTCTGTACGGAAAGTTGGGCTGTTGGGCAAACATTGTTTTGTTGGGGTTAGAAATTGCTGTTAGCACCAAGAAAGGCATGGACAGTCTAAAGTGGGAAACTTGTTGGATTCTCTATACATCATTGGCATAGGCATGCATGCTTCCTGGATATTGTATTTCCCTGAAGTACATATTGTCATCATTCCATCTTGAAAAGAGCTTGTAGCTAAATTAGGGTAGAGCTAGGGAAATTCTTACAAAAATCAGCATCCATATACAGAGCCGCAGCAGGCCAAGTAAGATTGAGGGGGGGGGGGGGGCACAATACAGAAAGATTAAGAAAATTGAGGGGGGTTACATCCACGCCCCTACTAGTTATTTTTTATAAATATATGAAAATGTTTGGGGGCACATGCCCCCAGTGCCCCACCCCCTGCTACGGCCCTGATATAATTTGGTAATGATTAGTACTTACATTGTTCTTTAGCATGAGTTTTAGTTGTGGTATGTAGCTAATAGCACCAACAGCACCCAGGAGATTCACACAAAAATCAAACACTTGGAGACAGAAAAATGGTAGCAAATAGCTGGGCTGACGCTTGAAAATAAAGAATAAAAGCTGTCTAAGATGAAATAAGACAGACAAGGGATTTGCTAAAAACTGGGCTTTCAATATCATTTTTACCACATAAGGGTTCTTAGATTATATAATGAGATTTTCTGGCTAGCTAACGGAGGTAAAAGTAACAGTGACTAACACATGTAGGATTGAAAATGTCGGCTGCAGCAGTTAATGAAGGTGTGGACATTCAATATTTTTTTTATAAGATACAGTGTTTGAGTGAACAAGATGTTTGGACTTTTGGATCCAGAAAGACGTTACATACAACAATACAATATAATATATGGCTATGTTCTTACTGTGATGGATCCATAGATGAGAAGGGCAGTGATGACAAATGAGCAGAAAGCGATGGCCAGGGCGACTGAGTTATCAGCTACAAATAAAAGGTTGAAGATTAAAAACCTAATAGTTTGAAGAAAATTTATACTAGCATAACTTTCGTAGGTGCATATCTCGAAGCCACTTATGTATAAGAGCAGAGCATAGCAGTACTCAGGTTCAAACATGTATTTGTAGTTTTTACCTGATCTAGGGACGGTGCCATATGTCTGGTAATATTTCTCCTCATAGACTTCAGGGTGGAGCAGCATCTGCGCCAGCACCACTACTCCAGCAATATGAATGAACTGATCATAGCAAACACAATCAGTAAGTCTGTTAAATACAACAGTACCACTACCCAACAATAGGATAACAATACAATAAGTACTAGTCTGTTATACAATAGTATCACTAGCCTGGCAATATAAATGGGCTATCCTAACCATCACAATTAGTAAGTCTGGTACATTTATACAGCAGTTGCAATAAGAATAAATAAGAATTGTATTGAGAGCAATTGAATATGTAACGTATGATAGAAATAATCCAATTTGGCTTAGGATAAAAAATCATATCCACAATGTCAAAAAGAGGACAGACAGTAGGATTATACATATATGCACAGCACAGATTGTGGTAAGGCAAAGCTGTTTTAAGATTTTGATCTTCTACAAAGTGACAAGAAAAAGTTGATCTTATTTTGTCTTCTCACAAATAAGTGATATGTTGAATAAAGTAAACAAACTCTCTTTTTTGAGAAAAAAAAGCTTTGAATCGCAAATATGAATGTTTGTTCTATTAAAATTAGATTGGGTTGGCTTACATACGATTATGACTGCCTTTATCATCGTTAAACTTTAATATCTTGCTAAAATTAGTGAACTTACACTTTGTCATAAGAAATCCACGAGTCAAATTTATCATTAGATGGGGTACGATTTATTGTTTAAAGAAGACTAGAACTAGACTAGACTTGAATGTTGAGAGTCTAAACATACAAGACGGGTTTTCATTCATATTCAATCAAATCGAACTGGTGATTTTCGAGATCTCCAACTTCGAGAGCAGAGACAGAACACCAGAAAAATTGAAAAAAAAATCACTTCTATCGAATCTACCAAAATTGCACACAGAGATCTGCAGTCGTCAACATTTTAGAATAAAAGTATTTGTATGAATTTAACCAAGCAATTTCGAGTGTCTTTCGCCAAGCGCCAAAATAGATTCATTTTTCTTAAACAACAACAGATCGACATCGATTTGTGTTTGACTTACCAAATGACAAAATCCCAATACAATGGTGCCAATACGAACATCCATACAACAACAGCACGTCTTCATAACAGTACCGTCGTCATTAAGATTATCTAGAGCCCTTCTGGGCTTCATTTTGACTCGATAAATACACGAAAAATTTGTTTCTGTTTGCGATAAATATGGCGAACTTCTGAGTGCTAAAGACGATATTTCCTTACAACATCACAAGTGCATCACGGGAGTCATGACGTCACAGTACTCGGGAATCCGAACTACCGGTATCAGGAAACTTCTTTATCCATAAATGCTTATTTATAGGAAAACAAAATACATTTATTATCGGTTTATACAAAAAAAATCCATATTCACTGTCCTATTTACAAAGTGTTGGAAAATATGAAAGGAAAACACATAGTCGATACTAGCTCGGATAGAGTTCGGCTTTCGCTCGGCCACCTTTATATCATCATCGTGAAGTTACAACGAATAAAGAAAAGTAGAAAGGAAGCTGAAAGCTTTGTTGTTTGTAGCCTCTCTTAGATATGCATGAACGCCCATTTGCAGTAGCCTTTCTCGCTGCTTTGTCAGTCATTGGGGCGCTTTTTGTCGCGAAATTGATCGAGATTCCTGAATGGACGAAGTTGAACGTTGGCCTTGTCTCCCTCGCTGCGGTGATTTGCTTGATGAATTATGTGAATGAGTACCATGGTCTGTTCCAACTCAGCTACAGGTAATTAAAGGTTTCCTATTATCGTTTGAGCCGGGGCTTGTGAACTGAAGCGGATAATTTTATTGTTCTGAGTTGGGAAAATAATTAATTGGTTAGTGTTCTGTGTACCCGACTGATAGAACCAATACTTAATAGATGTTAATCGATACCATTTGATAAAACTCGACATGTTTAATTAACCGATAGAACCGATAATCGGGAACAATCGATAAAATTAACTAATTTCATCAGCAATCGATAGCATAAAAAAGTGTGAAGTCTGTCAATTAATAATAACCTAGAGATCTGTACTGAAATGATCCCAAGACCCGAAACGATCCCAGGATCCAAAATGATCCCCAAAAGTACCCCAACTGATCCTGGGACCCGAAACGATACCCAGGAGTCCCTGAAATCAACCCTAAGAAATTGCAGTAATGGACCAAGGGAAAGCAGAAGAAATCACTTGCAATTCTTAAAATTGCCCGGGCGGTAAACCCATAAACAGAGTCCAAAACAAATACCCAACTTTTAATTGCTACTGAAAGGAGTACAACATAAGCACAGCACAGCCTTGTTAAGAACAAGCAAACTTTTGACCTTCCACAAGGGCTTGGAAACAGAGGTTGTTTGGTAAATTGATTTAGAAATGACAAACAACGAAACTCCCCTCTGATTTGGTCCAATTGTGCCTTGTTTTGCGACGCGCTCTCTGTGTTTATGTAGATACCTGGTCAAGTTACATTGCGTAATCCGAGTTACTACCCTGTGGCGCGTGAACAGTCCCCGACGTGATATACGAAACGTGCCCACCAAACGTGTATTTCACCAAGAAATCAATGTTCACACAAGCGAATATTTACCGACACATTTTAGGCAGCAAGTTTGGCCTAGAAGATGACAAAAGCACACTAAGTAATGCACTCAAACAACCATTTTCCTACCATTGCAAAATATTAACAGATATGGCTTTTGTTGAAAGCAATATTTATGTGAGTTTTGAATTTCCTCAGTTGTGCATACAACCATGCATATCTCATGATAGGTCTTTCATTAACTGAATACAAACAAACATGCAAAATTAAAAAAATAACCTTAACACATTTTGCTTTCTCATGAAAGCGGCATGTCTTATCTGTGGAGACTTCCTTTCGTGGCTTGTTATGTATAAATGATTTTATTCACTCCTGGTTCTTCAAATTACTATCACAGAAATTGTTATTTGACCCCAATTTTTGACTCAACCACTGTATTTCCTGCATAGTTGTATATTAAAATCTTAATACTATGGTTGTAGTTTAATGTAAATTTTCCTGATAGTAACACAAATAACGCTAAAATGTTTTATTATGTTTTTAAAACTGAAAGCCAATCCTTCCACATTCCTTTTTGTTTATTAATATGACTTATTGGAAAGGATTTAAGTGCAAGTATCGATTATCATCGATCCTCGATCCAATGGATATCAATGAATTCAAGTTATAAATTGATTTTGATATATTGTGATTGCTTTTTTGGTATTGATTTTGTTTTATTTAACATGCCTGGTGTACTTATCCTGAAGACATGCCCATTTGACGGGGTGTTCACAATAACACAGATTCGTTTGGATCTGTATACTTTTTTATGCATTTAGGCCTTTCGTCCACACTAACACGAGTGCTGGACCCAGCGAATCCAGATACTTTTGAAAACGCAGTCGAAAGTGAATAAAAAAATGAATCTGTTTACTTTGGTAAGGACCAAAGTGTGGACGGTCAAATCCGTATCAAAATGAAAATGATGGCGTCATATCACAGGTGCATCTGCTGCTTTGAGCACACGCCTATCATAAAAATGATGTTAACCCATACCTTTTAGCGCTTTCAAGCGTTTGAATCCGTGTTAGTGTGGACGGCCGGATCAAGGTGAACACACTGCCAAAATGATAGTGTGGATGCGAATCAAATGATGCGTTTTTGGCGAAACGAATCTAGACACTTTTGAATCTGTGTTAGTGTGGAGGACTCCTTAATCACCCAGCCTAACCTCCTTATCCTCTCTGTGGGCCACAAGAATCCCAATAACCATGAAATCCTTATTTCCAAACAAATAAGCTGAAGAGCCTATATGCAGTCTGTTGACTCTTTTTGAACAGAGAATTATGAAGTTCTTCAGTTTGAGGCAAATTTGAAGTAGATACTATCAAGCATCCCTGCTTCTTCATAACTTGCTGGTATTTTTACACCGTTTTCCTGAAACCAAATCCTGCGCTGTATTTATCCTTAGGGAGTGTTCATTAAATACTCTGAAGGGGGGGAGTTATTGAAAAGGGGCTTCAAGCATTTTTAACCACCCTAAGAGGGGGGCCCATTATTCACCCTATGTTAGTAATACAGCTAAAAACACCTCTTTTTGCTGCAACACCCTACATGCCTCTGTGTATCCATAATCTATGGCTGCAGATAGTGTTAGTTTTCTCTTATATTTCCAGCAAATTCTCTTCAAAGTCGTCAGGCCTGATAAATGCCCGTGTGGGCTGGACTATCACCTATGGCCTTCCTGTGGTGGTATATATTGCACTATGGGTTTACCAGGGCATGCCGTACCGACATATTCACAAGATCGCCTTGGCATCATATGTCGCACACTTTGTCAAGCGCATCTTGGAGTGTATATTTCTCCACAAGTATTCAAGAGATATTGAGTTATCATCAGTTATTGAGGTATTTTTGTTGATTTGCATTTTCATGCTCTTGCTGATTGTTTGGCCAATCTTTCATATTGCTAATGACATTAATGAGTCATCTGGAAAAAGAGGTTTTCCAATTTTAATGGATAACAACTACCATCCAGTGTGTAAAATGCAATACGTTTCCAAGCTAACAGATGGCAAGGCAAACACATCAGCACAACATATGATTATTAATAAAATTTGTAACTGCAGCAATCATACCAAAGTACCAAAACCACCTTAAAATTATAAAATGTTTCTTCTTGTTGTATTTTTCACATGGTAATCTTGGCTGGCTGGCTTAATGTTTGTTCATCTATTTTTATTCTTAGTTCGTATTGCTGGCTTAAAATCCCAAAAAAATTATATTAAAAACATGGTGAATAATATTACTTTCTGTAATTATTCCAGATTGGTGCATTCTATTCTCTTGGTGCTGTGATTCAGCATTACTGGTGCAACATGTACACAAGTGATACTACAGCGCAGCGCCTGTCTAACAATCAGCTGCTCATAACGGCAGGGCTCATAGTCTATGCTATTGGGGAAATGACCAATTTTCAACACCATCTAATACTAGCTAATCTCAGGCCTGTAGGCTCTGCAGCTGGGAAATATGCTGTGCCAACTGGAGGGCTGTTTGATGTGGCCATTTGTCCTCACTACTTTGGGTGAGTGAGCTCTCTTAGTAGGCATAAAATTTTGAAATTTTTGTCCTCTGTATTCTATTGGGTTGAAAAATTTGCTTGATATTTTTGGGGTATAGAAAAATCAGGATTGGGTATTTGGGGTATGGTATGGAATTTTATGGAGATTATCCTTGATAATCTAAGCCATCTACTTGAGAATCTGAGAGAAGGTTTATAGAAGCGATGACTGTTTTTATCCTGATGTGGTCGGTGGGGGACAGGAGGAAGCACCAAGACAAGTGTGGTATACACCTAGTATATCAAATAAGGTTGCACACTGAGAATCTGTGTATCGTAACCGGCAGTGCTTCGTGGGTATCAAGAAAATAATCAAATAAGAGTAAACAAAATACAAATCCAGGTTTCAAAAGCTGTAGAATTCTTCTTCATTTTCTCACGAACGTTCACATGGCTTTAAGATACACGTCATTTATATGCTGCCCTCTTGAATGCAACCTTATTTGAAATGGATGTATGTTAAACAGAATAATTATTTGCCCTCTTAATCCCCATTACAACTGGACATAGCCTGCTTGCATGCGGTACTCGGTGTTATCATCGCGGAAAACCCTCTCCGTTCGATGATCGGGCGCCATATTCTATTCTAAGTACTCGGTGTCGCCCCCAGGAACCGTGCGGCTTAGAATACAATATGGCGCCTGATCATCGAACAGAGAGGGTTTTCTGCGATGATAACACCGAGTACCGCCTGCAAGCAGGCTAAACTGGACATAAATCTTCTGGTACTGTATTAGTTGGGCTGTAGAACAATACTCCAAGACTCATCTTATAATTATTACACAGTTAACTGCTAGCGTGGTTGGGGGTTAGTATTGTTATCAGGCAAAATGTAGAACTGTGATAATATACCTCCAGTGAACTCCAATACTCATCCTTATATTTAATTGAATAGTGAGCTGATTGCTTGGTCAGGAATGGCTATTGATATCAGTCAGATTGAAGACTTGTGTTAATATAACTACATTACTCATCCTTATATTTATTTGTATAGTGCGCTGATTGCATGGTTGTGGATGGCTATTGGTATCAGTCAGACTATAGACTTTTGTTAATATAACTACATTACTCATTACTAATATATTTATTTGTATAGTAAGATGATTGCTTGGTTGGGGGCAGCTATTGGTATCAGACTGTAGACTTGTGTTAATATAACCACATTACTCAATCCTATATTTATTTGTATATAAGCTGATTGCATGGTTGGGGATGGCTATTGGTATCAGTCAGACTGTAGACTTGTGTTAATATAACTACATTACTTATCCTTATAATATTTGTATAGTGAGCTGATTGCATGGTTGGGATGGCTATTTGTATCAGACCGTAGACTTGTGTTAAACTGCATTTCTTATCCTTATATTTATTTGTATGGTAAGCTGATTGCATGGTTGGGGATGGCTAATGGTATCAGTCAGACTGTAGACTTGTGTTAATATAACTACATTACTCATTCCTATATTTATTTGTCCAGTGAACTGATGGCGTGGTTGGGGATGGCTATCGCAGGACAGCACTTTGCGCTGTACCTCAGTTGGCTCACCATGGTAGCATATTTGGCAGGTCGTAGTCATCAGACCAGACACTGGTATATAAAGAAGATTGAGAACTTTCCCCAAGATCGCTGGAATCTCTTTCCTGGTATTTACTGAAATGAACAGGATTTTTCCTTAGCCATACTTAAAGACATTGTTTATTAGCCATCCTCCCCCCCCCCCCCCCTCCCCCCTTGGGTACCGGACACTGTTAGTTTAGTTTTACTTTAAACAACTATTTTTTTTAACTTCATTATTATGGATTAAACATTGTTTTAGGAATAATGGAGCAGATTTATGCTAGATTGTATTGCATATCACAACTATTCTAGAAACGGATCCAGGATGTTCCATGGGGGTGTATTTGTGATTCCGGTAGAGAAGTTTTATACTTTTGTTATCATGGCAAAACCAAAAGACAGGAATGTTAATTTTTACTCAAACTAGACCCTGCGCACAGGGTTGACTGGGATACCTGAGATGTGCAACTTGTTTGTGTGACATGTATGACAAAGATTTTACTTTGGATATAATAAAAATATATATATAATCTTGTTTTTTATTGTAAATGCCATATCACAACACTGATTGGGGCAAGAAAGGTAAGAGCATGATCTCTTCAGGTGTGGGGTGGACTCGAGGTGTGCTCCATGAGAGTAGACAGGGCTGATTGTCCTATCTTAAAATACTATCCCCACATCAGAGTTAGCATCGAATTAAGGAAAGCTGAGAATGTGTTTTAAAATTGTTATTTCTTAAACATTTCTTTGGTTCACTGCCCTCAATGTGCTATCACTTAGGGGTAAATTTATTTTAACACCCAATCTAAGTCCTATTGTATTAACAATAAAATTTTATTGAAATGTATTATTTTATTTATGTAAGTTACAAGTAAACAACAACAATTATTTATTTTGAAGTCAATTGAGAGGGCTATAGAATATCCAGACTTGATTGAAATTTATAGAGCATAAAACATATTTTCAAGATCAACAACACTAAAAAATATTACAAATCTCTAGATTTTATTAAAATTGTTCCATAAAAATAAAATGACATTCAATGAGGGATAAAGGTATTTCAGGGAAATAATAAAACTTAAGGATACCGTAGACCCAAGCTGTAATTACCCCGATCGTCCCGGCAAAATTGCTCGCGCTCGCGTCGGATTAAAGCAAATGCCAACAAACTATATATCAATTTAAAGCTTAATCATTGTACTTTCTTCCTCAATGATCCTTTTTTTATACGCGCTTAATTTTGAGGGCTTTTGTCTGGTCCGAAGTGCGAAATCGACCACTTTTAAACATGCGAATTATTTATACACACCAAAAGCGCGTAACCTCTCGGGATCTGCTTTATATTCTTCGTCATCTACTGAACTGACAAACCGTGTCTACATTTGACGTCACACAGCCTCGTTGATTAATGGCTCAATCCGCGGCATGGTGTGACAGAACAATATCTATACAAGACGCTTGCCAAGTTGCGCAGGAATCGGGCGGTTAGAAGTGTACCTTTAATTCACATATTTAGAGTAAGTTGGGGAGAACTTTGATTGCGAGATATCGGGGATTGAAGTTGTGTAAACATTAGAGGCAGCGTGACAGCAATGACAGACAAAGAGCAAATAGAGCCGCGTATGGCAACCAATCACATTGCACGCTCGACACGCAGCGGGAAAACCCCATGGCGCTCAAATGTCATAGCGCTATTCATCGTGCAAGTGAAGGAAGATGCCTAGACCGAAACGAGCTTGTACCGAAGATAAGAAGAGCGCGGAAAAGTTAAAAAGACCGCGAATGGAGACAACTCTCTGTTTTGGGCTTTCTTCCTCGCTTAGCCTTCTTCGAAGGAAGCCAAGGATTCTTACTTAATCTTGGCATAGTTTTTACTATGCAAAATTTAGTGTAAACGCTTATAAAGTTGATTTAAATACGGATAAACCTCGGATTAAACGTGCTGAAGGAATGTCGATAATAATACTGACGACGCGCTTGTATGCTAATTAGAGGGGAAAGCGGTAAAACTAAGTTACCCGGATGTTGATCGCGGGACTTTGAGCTAAGTAAACAGGATTATGGGATTATTGACGCCTTCGAGAATAACACAAAACTCTTTCGAATTCGGTTTTTCTTGAATATCTGGCGAAGTATTTAAAATTTTGGTGTTTTTTTTTTTTCGCTAACATCTAGAGTGTGCCTATTGTTATCGAATGGTGTAATAAAAAAGTTTCACCCGAAATGAAGCCATTTGGGTCTACGGTATCGTTAAGCTTATCTAAAGGAAGTACCAAAATAATTTTCATAGATTTAAGTACATATTTTACACTTACATGACTTACAACACCTATGCTATACTTTATTAAAATCGACATGGTTAAAATGATGAGATTCAATGAGAGAGATCAAAATATTTTATAGTAAGAACATAAAATTCATCTTAGGGTAGCCGGTTAAGTGTCCTGTAAAGTAGATTCATCGACAAAGCGATTTGTAGGAGACGATTTCCATTAATTGTTTCAAACTACTTCCACTTCAAAATAGATTAAGCAATCAAGGTAAATACCTCGAGTCCATTCATGAGTGTCCAGAGCACTTTTAATTACGTCTTGAAGTAAGCTGTATGAGTCTAAAGCAGTCAGCACTTAACTTGATTCTTATCTTGAGCCGCGTGTCTCGCACCCGGGTCGCAAATGTAAACACGAGTAAATACAGCGAAATCAATCCAAGCTGAGATGATTTTCCAAAATAACTTGGTAGAAATTGAGGCTATGGTTAAATATGCAGTTATTAAATCGCGCCTTCAACTGCACAAATAACATGGATCTGAGAGCAGGAGGTCGTTTCTCAAAAGTTCCGATAAACCTGGAAACCCGGAAAGTCACCCGGTAAGCCCCCGATAAACTTTACGGGTGTTTCTCAAAACGCCCGTTATTGTCGGGCCCGGAAAAAATCCCGGTTACTCGCCCGGTAACTTACGGGAGCTGAAGAGCTCCCGTTAACTTACCGGGAATTACTTTAAATGCGATAATTGATACCCAAAACGATGTTTTTCCTTAATATTTTCAGCTGAATTTATAGATCAACTATTCATCTAGAATTTCCAAGTTGAACTATCCAATTTGGTGCCTTTTTTCCGATTAAATCTTGCCATTTTCAAGTTGTGTCGAGTTGTTGTGAATTTTCATCACTTGAGGAAACCAAATCACTGCCCGGAAAGAAGTGGGCCAATCACGGCTAACATCAATTTATGGGATTCCCTACCAGCCAATCAGGTTTCTTTTCTGTCAAATGATTTGACATTTAGCTGTCACCGTGCACCTAAAAAAAATGTAAACAACTTTTCGAAGGTTCGAGAAGGTATTGGAAGTTTGCTACAAAATGAGACTTTATCTACTTGTTCTTTGTCTTTTTTTCGAAAAGTGCCGATGCCAAAGCAGTGTTTGGGGTACCAGTTGTCTACAGACATCGACAAATCTACGATTTTTATTTATATTCAATAATTATTTAGCCAATCTATTCATTGACTCTGAAAATTATATTTTGCTTATCGGGAACCCGTAAACAACCGGGACGCTACCGCAAGCTTTGAGAAACGCTCTTCCTCGCCCGGAAAAGTATCCCGAAAACTCTCCCGGTACCCTAACGGGCCCGGTAATTACCGGGAGTTTTGAGAAACGACCCCCTGGAATCTCAAATTCAAGATGGCAGCCATGACACAGTTTTAAATTATGCAAACGTTTTTGGTAACTAAGCGTTGCGATGACGATGGACAGTAGGCTAGATACTTCGTGTAAGAAAAAGGCTCCAGTAAGGTCGCAATCAATACACTAAAACAAGCGAAGTATTGACTATGGCGCAAAGGCTCTTGGGGTATTGCGAAACATTGCAGATTTCCCGGGACCACGAAAAAAAAAAAAAACAGTTGCAATTTATAACTGGGCTACCACAGGTATCCCAGTAATAGTGTATTTCTTTGTATTTGAAGTAAATCTCGTTTGCATAGAATTATATTTCGTGAATAAAGGTACGCAAAAATTTTATATAAGCATAGAAAACCCAATTCACAATTCCACAAAATGCAATGGCGAAGGCTGACAGTACCACCCAAAACATTTTATCATTGAAAGCTTGTTTTGTTATGGTTCTGTGAAACTTTGTCTCCCGGCAAGCTATAAAACATCACATTTTTCGTCTTTTTTGTCGTTGTTGTTGTTTGTTTAAAGATAAAAAGGATTTTGTAATAAGCGCCTCCTCCGTATTGGCGCCCCTCCGGGGATAAGACAAATTAAATAGTCGCCCTTGCGCTTATTCGAGAAACCACAGTATGTATGCACGCAAGCAATTCTACACTAATAGCCGGAGGAGAAGATACCGATAAGCTAAAAAAAAGGAAGCTCCCGGGACTCCGCGATGTTCAAGTCACGTATAAGAAATACATCCCAATCCGTGGACCTTTCAAATGTTTCCGAATATATTTTCCTTGAATCTCAACTGAATTTGGCTATATAAATTTCGGATCCCTAAAATCTATATTGTGTTCTGTTATAGTTTATTGAGACGACTCAATCATCAGAGGGAAGTCCTTTATATCTTGTTTCTCGGTTTAAATAACTCAACGCATGCGTATTCAAACAATCCTAAGTTGACATAATACCATGCTCGAGGATCCAGCGTACTTTGCGGGCGCTCCCAAATACCAGAACACTAATATTTACTCGGTGAAAAGCTGTCCCGTAGGGGAATTGAGGGAAGTACGTGGACATCTTTATAACGATGTTTTTAAGCAGCAAAAGAGTCCACAAGGGTCTACAGCAACTCAATCAAGACGGTATTGATGATAAGGACCGTGTTTTAGCCGGAGCAGAATTTCCCACTCAATATGTTGGGTCGATTGAGGTATCTGGGTTTAGCGGAACGGGCAGCGGAAAAACTAAAACAGCCGTGGAAAATGTCTTTCAGCGAAGCAAGCAAGGGAAAAAAGCCAAGCGTATGATTATGACAGTTTCCTACCAGACATTGTCAGTCAAAACCTATGAAGGAAAGCTGGTAGCGAGTTTTCCTATCTCTAAAGTGACATTTTGTAACGTTGACTCGAAGTATGAGAAGGCATTCGTGTTTGTCGCTCGAGACGATCCAGACAGCCCGTTCAAGGCGTATGTTTTCATGTGTGAGACGAAAGCCAAAGCTATGGAATTATTCAAACTAGTTTCGCTAGCCTTTTCTGTGAATTATGAACTCTACCAAGCCTCGCTGGTTCGTCAAGCAAACCTAAAAGCCGACGCACGCCATGGAATAACGCCGTGCAACGGAAAAATGCCACTTGAAAGCGAAAATCGCATGAGGTTTCAAAACCATGACACCGCGGGAACCATAGTGTTTGATCAAAGCGCATTCCAAATTTCTTCTGACGAGGTTTCCCTTTCGGCTGTTCCTAAGCGCTTTACAGAAGACGTGACGCGCGCTAGAAGTCACACAGACCCACAGGCATACCCTGATTACAATCAAAATAGCATCGCGTCGAAAAATGATGACGACTTCGAAGCAGAGTTTACACAATTAGCTAAGTCGAGGTCAAATACCGCGTCTAATGTACACCAGGTGAGCTCCCAACCTTGGGGACTCCAATTTGGATGAGGTTTATATATTCCGAACGACATTCAGTATGGAAGAAGCTACCCAGAGCTATTCCAGAGCCTCAAGCGTAGGTATCACATCACTAAGATTTGAATCTCAGTAAAACTAATGCACGTGCGAGATTCTTTGAGAGACTAAGGAAGTATGATCTCGAAAAAGAGAGGATCTACTTCGCTAAAAAAAAATAATGGTGCTGACAATAAAGGTTATGGAAAAATGATAAACGTACTTTCTGTTCAGCGTTTTGCTTGGGGTTACAGTAGAATGGTGTCCCAGTGTTATAATAGTAAAACCAATCACAATACTGGAAATCGACTATAAAAAATATGAAATAAAACAAATTAAAATCCTAATTCCTTTACTTAATATTTGTTTTCTATTTATTTTTTATTCTTTGAAAAAAAAATACAAAAAAATATTGTGGCAAAAAAAAATCAGTAGTATTGTTATATAACACCTATATCACATAGTACATCTAGTCTATGCGCACGTGGATCGGTCATCTAACAGTGTAAGGGAAAGGCAGGGGCGGCGGAGTGGTCCCATTGGTGGGGAAGGCGAATGTTGTGGGGGGGGGGGGGGGGTGGGTGGGAAGTGGTTTCAGAGGGAGGGGTGGGTGGTGGTTTAAAATGAAATAAAACGATCGATCGATTGATTGATGGGTGGGTGGGTGGATTGATTGATTGTAACTGACTAGAAAGTAGGAACCGGGATCATCGTGGTACCCTTACGTAGCTCTACAGGGATCGTAATATGTTTTCGTTGAACTTTTTTTGACTGGGACCGACCTTTTTTAAAGGTATGCGTATCTTACAAAAATATAACTCAAGGACACTACATTTTCATCAATAATAAATCATTTAAACCATTTTGCTATTCTGGTATGGTTATTTTATTATCGCGCCATTCTTGGCTGTATTGTGAGTCTCAAGGCACCTTGGTGAGCTAGGCATAGAAACCTTCAAACTTGACGAACAACACCAGACTCCCTCTTTTTGCTTTCTTTCAACTTGAGAAAGTCAGAATTTCACCATAAACTCCAAATACTGCCAAGACAACAACAGATAACCGAGACTAGGTCTTTCACACAAAAGGTTTTGCAGGATCAGTGATGATGTATAAGTTAGCGTTTTGCGTTTTTATTGCCGTCACTGTACGTCTTGCAAGAGGAAATCACTTTGTTGCGAGAAACACCATGGAAAGGAGAAGTGCAAAAAGTGCCGGCCGATTCCGCAGACACGTCCATACTTACCTTAACGTCGACGGAGGGGCAAGGATTTTGGTCACAAGACAAAGCGCGTGTGTTTTCGCGTGTCTGAGGAATGACACCTGCTTTTCGGACAAATACAACATGTCACATAAACTCAACGAAATGAACGAGACCTCCCTACACTTCAGCATTGGTATAAGTAATATATTACGCTTATTTTCTGTGGTAGGTGGCGCACTCTTGTTTAGGGAACCTGCCTGCAGTTTTCTAGTGGATATACCGCTCATGTTTAAAGGGCTACAGTTTCCGTTTGCGCAAAGCTTGGAATTAAAGATTAAGTCCATTTATCAAGTAAGGATTGAATTTTTGAAAAATATGTGAGTTGTTGTTATTTGAGTTACCATAGCGACGAAACAATGAATAATGTGTTTTTGGATTCTTGCAAATACACTATACGCGGAAAATTATTTTAAAACCATACACCTTGGACAAACATGGTTGAAAATGAGACAGCCTTTGTTACATCAACCGTATGCTAGATCAAAGGTAAACTCCCGTGAGCCAACTAAGAGGTCATCAATGACAATTAATTTTATAATTTTTAATAGAAGCTTTAAACGACCAGAAAGGCGTAATGCGCCTCTGAAATTGTTTGGGTTGTTGTGAGCAATATGCCATAAATTTCTCCTGAGAAGGTCTCTTCTACCATATCAATATTTTTCGTGCGTTTCCTGGAAAAATGGTTAAAGAATTCGGCTAGAAAACTAGCTCACGCTAAACTTTGAAATGTTGTGCTCAAGTACAGGCTTGGGTATGTTATCATTGAGCTAGGTAGAAAACTGAAGTTATCTCATCCCTGTAAAACGATTACTTAAAATGGCGTCGCATGGAACCGAGGACGCCGGACAGTGGCTTATGCAAATGAGCATCTGTTCCGAATACCCTTAGCTCTACAAGCTACATGTACCACACAACAGCCTCTCAATTTAGATGGTAGTGCGGTAGTTCTGTGGGAAAGACTTTGAAGGTCTGAGTTTTTCTTTAATTGAATAGAGTCCCTGTTATGATGGACGTGCTTGCATGGGGGCATCTGCCAAGCTTCGTACCATGATGACAACTACACTTGCTCTTGCCAACGAGGGTACAACGGAAGAAATTGCGAAAATGGTAGGTAACAGAAAGTAATCCATCCTGTCGAACTATTATTCATTTATAACACTCTTTTTTTTTCTGGCTCTTCCCAGAACTACCTGGACTCTCTTGCAAGCAAATTCGGGACCAGCCATTCCACCGTCGCAGAGAAAGCGGAGAATATTGGCTTGACCCTTCTGGTACCCAGCAGCCATTGCGCGCTTTCTGTGACATGCAGACTGACAAAGGTGTGTATTAATTTGATTTTTTTTTCATTTTTCGCTTATAGAAAATATGTCTCAAAATGTTTTCTTTTCGGGGGGCTGGACATTGATGTCACAAACTGAAATCAAAGAGTTACCGGTCGTATATTTCAAACTGGTATGGTCGAGTAATTATCGTGATATCGCACAATACGACCATGGAATGCTACTGATAGAAGAATCGGGGATACAACAGCTCAGGGATTTCATCGGTTTTTTGCAGGTAAGGTGGAGATGCCATAAGCTTAGAGTCGGTCGCACTATCGACATCATGACAACTAATGTTAGTGTGGGAGCGGCTGTATGAGATCACTTTTTGGTCCAGTTTTCTCCTTCTCCAGCTTGTGGATCTTTCGTTCGTTTGCCAGGCGACAACTCTACTTTGACTCAAAACTGCGGCAAGTGGGGCATATCGAGATCTTTGGTAGTGATTAACCGTTGGGGGTATTACGAATACACTGGTCCAAAGAGGATGTATGCAAGAGTAATTGTGTGGGCTGATCACCTTGGGTTTTCTATGGTACCTGCTACCGACAAACCATTGACGTGTGATGATAATGAAAATCAATTGGCAATTGGCGACAAGTGGCAGCTATTTGTGCGATAATATCGAATTTCTTGTAGAAATGCTGGGATTGTATAGCGTTATAATATTTGTCATGCCTAATTATTTATATGTATTAATTCTTTTTTTTTATTCCTGCATGATGGAACAGTATTTATTTGCACTTTAAATGATAAAAGGTAAACACGATGTTAAGAGGGATTCTGTCGGCTGCTATTTTGTCATCTTAGCAACATATCAAGTGAGAGAAAGCATCCACTTCCATCTTGGATCATCTCTAGATAAGCAAGTATTTTTACACCCGTGCTCCGTACCATTATGATGGCCTCGTTCCCGGCGTCTACTTGCTGCGCGGCCATCTTTTTTATGACGTGCATTTTGTTTCTCCTCTTGATCTCTGACGTTTTTCTGACCTGGGCAGGGGCGTGTCTAGAGAAAAATGCATGGGCTGACCATGGATAAGTCCATATCGGCAGTTTTAGCTCTGAAAATAGGTCTGTCACGGAGGAAAATAACGACATAGAGACTAACGTCATCTTTGACAACTTAATATTTTATTCTAACTCTAAACACCTCCCTTCCTAAAGTTAAGGGACCATTATAAGTATGTTTTGTTTATTCAACTTAAAAGCGTTCTGTTTGCTTAAGCAAGTTATGTCAACAAAGTAACTTTAGCCGTTCCTCTGAAATAGGATGAGGAAAAATAAGAAGTTGACCCTTGACCCAGTGGAAAAGTAGGAGTGGCGTGTCTCTTTTTCCTGGGGTATTTGATAATCGGAATTTGGCCGCCAATTCTCGGAAGAAAAGTTAGGTCTGAGTTCACCCCCTTCCCCCCCCCCCCCCCCCCGGTTTGAATAGGGTTAATTAACATTCTTCTTAACTACCAACGAAGGGGTCAGCCGAACCAGTCCAACTAATCTTATCGTTTAAGTAGGGCGGGGTCCGAACCCGTTAAGGACACGTGCCCGGTGGGTCAGCGCCAAAGCTTTCACCATTTGAGTGGCCTGGGGACGAGGCTAAGATTACGGCCGCAATGACCGAGCCCGTACCAGGCCCAATGACCAGGCCGTTAAGATGCATTCTAGATGCCTTATTTTTAGAAAAAAGTCGCGAACTTGAAGACTCGCGAAAAATTAAGCCCGCGAACTTTAATCTTGGGAAATTAAAGGATATAGAAAAATTGATGACAGAGATTGGAAGGTTCTATTATGATCCCCTAGCCAGTAAGGACATGTAATGAAAGTATAGATAATCATGACAATGGCTTAGAAACAAGAACAATTTTTCATTACTGTAAGACTGACATTTGAAAGGGACGTGCTGGTTTCAATATATTGGTCCGCATATTGGTTTCAGTTGTTGGTTGACATACATTTTTCTGTTAAAACGAGAAAATAAAGTCACTTGAACTTCCTATTCCGCGCGAAATTAAAACGCAATTTCTCTACGCGATCGCAAAATTAAAGACTAGCGAAATGTGCTGAGAAAATTTTCGCAAGAATTAAGTGCACCAGTCCCTTAGATTCAACTGAGGAGTTCCAAATAAGAAATTTCAAAATCGCTCAAAATTGGTTTAAAGTTAGCCCCTGGTTCTCTTATCATGTTTAAAAAGTTTGAGTTACATACAATAAATATTTTTCGAGAAATTCCGAATTTACGATTTTGCCTATAAAATCGCCGATTTGGGGGCATTTTTCACCTTTCGTACAAAATCGCAAAATATTCTTTAAATATACGCGGAATTAAAAATAGCGATACAGATCCTTAGAAAGGAGATGATAAGGTATAAATCGAGTGGTTTCTTTACTTTTTCCGGCAAAAAAAAGTATATTTTATTGCTGTCTAAACATGTCAATAAAAAATGTCGACTTGAATAATAGCTTAAATTTGGGGCTTATAAAACCGATGGTACATGGATTTTCGCAGAGATTTTGCACTTTAAGCAAACATTGGTGTTATTTCTTTCGATTCAGCAAATAAAAAATTGGGGGAATCAAATTCCCGAATTATAATGAAGCCGAACGCAACCCCATGTCGAGCTCAAATAACACGCGATTTTCTTGACAGCCGTCTTTATTAGATACACATACCTGTTTGTACAGGAGACAAACCACAGATAATAAACTCTACCCTTACTGTATACTAATCTCAGATGCTGTATAATTGTCTTGGTTCATCCTTGGAAGTTACTGGAAGTCAATAAAGACATTACAATGAAAAATATTTGCTATTTTGTACAGACTTCAGGTCAGAACACCTGCCGGAATGGCAAACTTTGAAGGATTTGTTTGGGTTTTAAAGTTTCTTTACGCTCAATTGAAGTAAAAGATATTCAAACACGTCAGTTCTTACCTTCTGCCAAGAGATTTCTGGCAGAAAGCCGATTTGTAAGATTAATTTCAATGAAAGGTCAAGTACTTGAACACGAGTCTGGTTTCAGATGACAACTGATCAGCGGTCTACCAGATGAGAATGCATGAATTTGCAAAGGAAACCCGATATAAAGAATAGTTCAACTAGTCGGCTTGCAGTTTTTATTCTAGATTGTTTCTTATTTTATGTTCTTCATTCTATAAAAAAAACATATTAATGATGCCAAAATTATTTTAAAAAGATACCGTAGGAAACACCAATCGAAGAATAAAACACAAATACCACAAGCAAACATGCTTCGTTGACATAAGGGCATAAGCTAAAAAAATTGTCACACTCCCTCAAAGCGGCATCCTGTTACAGTAACACCTCCGTTAGCCACAAAAGGCTTTAGGGCAACACAAAGAGATCACATGAGGCTGCTTCTTATAAAATCAGGCAAGCATAAAATTGTAATTCAGATGATGCTTGATATTTTTCTTGAACATGACTACCTGTGATTACGCTGTTTGCGTGGGTGGTCCTTGTGGCCCTAGTGTCGATTGCTCGAGCAATTCAAAGTGCGTTCTTAAACTTTAAACTGAGTTTGAACTTCTTCTTGCTAGAGCTGGTAAGTGAATCATGATTTAACGACCGGAGTATTTGTTAAGCGCGCGCGTAGGTGACTCTTGAAACGCAAATGTAATCACAGGTAGCCCAGGCAATGGTTGCTTGTCCGTAGCTCGGAATTCGGCTGTTCTGAGAGGGGACGAGTAAGGCGACGACGAGTGAAATGAGTTCTCTAATAGAAATCTGACTACCCCCGAAAGAACAAAGAGGGATTTTTTTATGCCTTTGCAGTATCTTCACGGGACTTTTATTGTCGGATTTGGCTACGTACCAGGGTTATCTAGCTTATGCTTTATAGTTTTGTCTACAAATAGCACGTCAATTGGGAACCGAAAGTGGACCCTCGGCCGCTGTGGGCGCACACCCTGCATCCCCCCCTCCCCCCCCCCCCTCCCCCCCCCCCCCCCCCCCCTGGGCATATTTTGGGGAGTCCCTATCTCAACTCAACTTCCCGTTTCGTAGACTCGACTTATTTATCGCGCACCTCTGCTTTCCTTATATTAGTTTATGTGTGTTCCGATGTTTGTGTGTGTGTGTATGTGGGGGGGGGGGGGGGGGATATGCGACGGAGATTGATTTTTCATTACGGACTTTGCGCAAAAGTACAGACTAGCTCACAGGCTAAAACATCCCTCGCATTAAAACAATGTCAATCAGCATTATATCTTTCGTTTAGCGAAAGTATTATTTTACCCCTCAAACACGGGGAGTAGATCGTCGTCTGTATCGGAATCATAGACATGTTCATTCAATCTGTCGCAAGCTCCAACTGATTTTGTAACCCTTTTCCAGGCAGTCTTGTTGGCATTGCACAGTTGTTGTTCTTGTTATATCAAGCAAAGTAGCCAATAACGAGTTAATGTTCTCACGGCAATCTACGATTGTGCTTGTGCAGAAGCGAAGTAGCCCATAGAGGGTTACTGTTCTAACGGCAATCAACAGTTTACATTGAGTTAACTGACAGCTCATCAGTGGTTGGACAGAGTGATATTTGTTTTCTCTTGCTACAAAGTAGCGAAGCAGCCCATTTAAAGTCACTATTCTCACGGTAGTCGCCGATTTTCCAGCTACCGATTTTTCAAACTACTTCAGTCACCTGGAGCAAGTCCGTAATGAAAAAGAAACTCCGTCCCACCGGCGACCAGCAACAACGGCACATTTACCCTAGGGACTCCCACGCAAAAGGTAAAACCTTTAAAAGAAAAAGTCGACAACAACGCAGATTTATGTTTTTTAGAACGATATTTCGGCTGGCCAATACCTGCCTTCTTCAGCTTCAGGTTATAAATGAGTTACAATGGCATGTTACAGCTAGTATATGTACAAAGTTCATTGATGATTAACTAACAAAAGGTAAAAATAGTTATTGAGTAAGGGGTGACTTATGGAAGATGGTAAATAGGGTGGTGTGGATTACTAAGTAGCTAAACGGTTTCTTCACATATGTTTGTGTATTAAAAAAAAAAAATAATAACCCGGTCCGCCGAGGTCTGGTCCGCGTAGGTCCTGTCTTCATTTTACAAAGACCCGCTCCCATTATTGATAAAAATTTCTGCAGTAATCAAGCAGTGCTCATGCGCACACAACTAATATGCAGATAAACGTAACGTATACAATTTTTACTCTTACGCCTAAGTTCTTTACCAAATCATCAGATGTTTTTGAAAATAGACAAACAAGACATGATATCGCCTTTTTTAAAATATGATTTTCTAATAAAGAAAGACTAGGACTCAAAACGGTATGTTCTTATCGGGATTAGGATACCTGTGGAAAGTCACGCATTTTCATCTGGCAGACCGCTGATCAGTTGTTGTCATCTGAAACCAGACTCGTGTTGTAGTACTTGACCTTTGCATTGAAATTAATCTTACAAATCGGCTTTTTCCCTAGAAACCTCTTGGCAGAAGGTAAGAACTGACGTGCTTGAATACCTTTTACTTCAATTGAGCGTAAAGAAACTTTAAAACCCAAACAAATCCTTCAAAGTTTGCCATTCCGGCAGGCGTTCTGAACTGAAGTCTGTACAAAATAGCAAATATTTTTCATTGTAATGTCTCTATTGACTTCCAGTAACTTCCAAGGATGAACCAAGACAATTATACTGCATCTGAGATTAGTATACAGCAAGGGTAGAGTTTATTTTCTGTGATTTTTCTCCTGTACAAACAGGTATGTGTATCTAATAAAGACGGCTGTCAAGAAAATCGCGTGTTATTTGAGCTCGACATGAGGTTGCGTTCGGCTTCATTATAATTCGGGAATTTGATTCCCCCAATTTTTTATTTGCTGAATCGAAAGAAATAACACCAATGTTTGCTCAAAGTGCAAAATTTCTGCGAAAATCCATGTACCATCGGTTTTATAAGCCCCTAATTTAAGCTATTATTCAAGTCGATATTTTTTATGGACATGTTTAGACAGCAATAAAATATACTTTTTTTGCCGGAAAAAGTAAAGAAACCACTCGATTTATACCTTATCAACTCCTTTCTAAGGATCTGTATCGCTATTTTTAATTCCGCGTATATTTAAAGAATATTTTGCGATTTTGTACGAAAGGTGAAAAATGCCCCCAAATCGGCGATTTTATAGGCAAAATCGTAAATTCGGAATTTCTCGAAAAATATTTATTGTATGTAACTCAAACTTTTTAACCATGATAAGAGAACCAGGGGCTAACTTTAAACCAATTTTGAGCGATTTCGAAATTTCTTATTTGGAACTCCTCAGTTGAATCTAAGGGACTGGTGCACTTAAGACACGCGAAAATAAAGAAGAATAAGGTATCCCTGGTATGTCAGTATTGTTTGTAGCAAAATCCGATAACAAACGTCCCGTGGAATATAAAGTCACTCGAACTTCCTATTCCGCGCGAAATTAAGTCCCCCTTCAAACACAATTTTTCTACGCGATCGCGAAATTAAAGACTAGAGACATGTGCTGAGAAAATTTTCGCGAGAATTAAGACACGCGAAAATAAAGAAGAATGAGGTATCCCTGGTATGTCTATTGTTTGTAGCAAAATCCGATAACAAACGTCCCGTGGAATATGCAATAGCATTAAAATCCCTTTTTGTTATTATTTCGGGGGTAGTCAGATATTTTTGTTATCAGATAACTCAACCCTTACCCAACCCTCCTCCCCCCCCCCCCCGGAAAAATTAGGGTCCAATTTTAAGCATCCCCCCGCCCTTACCCATAAAAAATCCTGGGTACGGGCCTGAATTAGACGTTTGCCAGATGACTATAAGGATCCTGAATAATTTTTAGGGTCCCCATAGTTTTGCTTTTAGCAGCAAGGTCGACAAGGTTGCTTATCAAAAGATGTAGGATAGTCCAACCAGTCTATAAGTGATAGTCATTTGAAAATGTAAATTTAGATCACAAGTACATATAGTTCGAGCAGCGCAGCTTTGGATACATGGTATTAATGGAAGCATTGTAATGTTTTGCCTCAGGGAGATATACTGCGAAACAACCAGAACGCACGGCGCGCGACCCATCATAAATCTAGGTGGTCACCCTGTGTTACTGACCGGTAAACACCGTAGACTCGTTTTTCAAAATGGCGGACCAGTATGAGTTGTTCCGAAAGCTAAGCTCTGGGGCTCATTTCGGTAGAAAGAAGCTACATAAGGTATTTTTATGCACCTATTAGCGTCAAATTTTCATTCATAGTTCTGCTAGTTTATATTTTGTGATACGATAAGGTTATAGGAGGGATATTTTGCTTGTTTGACATTATTGCTTGAAGTTGTTTACAACGCACTCGTGTTCAAAATTCAGGACATTCAATCAGTTTGTTCGATTGTCAAGAAATTCAATCAATTCAGAATGATGAAAATATATAAAAACAAAGTTCACAGTCATTATTTGGATGGTTCTTCGGTCCGATGAATGGAGTAGCTTCTTGTTCCTCAATGGCAGTACCAGTTCTGTACCAAAGTTGGTCTTTGGGTCGCAAAATACCGACATTTTCTGCTAGAAATTATCCAACGGCCATCGTTGTTTACCGATTGTGAATCTATCTCTCCCAGGCAGTAAAACTCTTCTAAATCGCTATTAAAATCACCCAAAATATAATGAACCAAGTCCATAATCTAAAGGCAAGGTCCGTGGTTGTGGATGGATTTCGAACGCGCGAAAAAATTATAACTTTGGATAAAAATTTCATGACAAATGGCTTGTTGTACTGACTTGAGCTATAAGAGAGAATCGTGCAGAATTTCATGCTCTATCGATTCCTTGTGTTAGATTTCCATATAAGGCAGTCCTTTTGTCTTTTTGTCCAATGACAAAGGGGCATACAGCAAAATACGGAAAATCCGTATCTAGGCTGGAAAGGGTTAACAATGTGAATCCTGATTAGCTAATTCATAAAGTATATCAAAACTAACATTTTTATGTCCTGTCACAACTTTTGTTCTTCGTTATTAAGTTGTGAATACAAGTACCATAACAACTACTTTCTGTTTAAGGCTAATGGCACTCACTCACCTAATGGCACTCACCCCGGAGGGGAGGGGCTCGGGAGGGGGCAGCCCCAACACTTTTTGTGCTAAAAAACAAATATTAATGCTCCGCAGTCCCGGTTACATGTATACTCCAACAATCAGAATTTCTCTAATATCTCAGCTCTTTGCCTACTAATCAAAACAAATGTCCTGCCCTAATAGTTGGATGGCAGATTTGATTAGTAACAACAACTAAACAAACTGAAATGTGAGATAGAGAGTGTGTAGTTTTTGTAATAATTATTGTGATATTTTTTTAGCCTGTAAGCCCTGCCGTTTGTCATGGGGAGACCAAGAACATAGCTGAAGTTCTTGATTTCTTTGGAAACAACAAGCAGGAATTAACAGAAGCCCATGAAAATATCAAGAGCAAAATCATACCAAGTGATCACAAAAGAGAGAGCTTTGTTAAAAAATCAGCAAGTAAAAGCAAGAAAAAAAGGAAAAAGAGAAAACAGCAAGGTGGTATGGCTAACTATTTTAACCACAATGTAGTACTGCACAAGGGCAGGTATATGATGCCATACATCTGAAAAAATATGCATTTTCACAAGCTTTTGAATAATTGGCTACTATATACATTTTACTTTCACAAAATCAATGCTTTGAGCAAATTACAAATCTTCTTTTCCAAGAGTTCATGGACAAAATCTACAAGGGGTCCATAATATAGTGGAACTCCCACAATAATAAGCAAAATTTTCCTCCGGACCTTTATTACTATGCTTTTTTAGTATAAATCTACTCACATACTATCACGAATCCTGCAATTTGATTGGCTCTCGTACTCACTATCTATTAAGCAATAGATAGCGAGTAGCGAAAAAACGGTGTTTTTCACATAAAGCAACATGAATTATTATTAAAATCGTCAGCTATTTGAAGGTAGTATGTGAGTGGATTTATAATAATTAGACTACTCGTTCTCATTTTCTATGAGTCAAATATTGACTCATAGAAAACTCAAACTCATAGTCTAATCGTTAAATAGTATACTGTGATGTTATTATACTGTGCTGCTTTATTATACTTTGCTGCTATTGTATACTGTGCTGTTATTTTATATTAAAGGAGTACGGCAGAATGTATTCCTATTTAACACAGGATTGATATTATTACGAAAATCAATTCGTTATGTGTTTGTTTTGTATGATTAGTTATCAGTTGTGCTGTTGGGGGTTTGGGCTCGGATTACTGAAGTGGATTATGTCTGTCAACAGGGTCTTTGTTCGTTAAATGCCTGAATCCTTTCCAAGGATAGAGAGTTACAGTAGAAGTGACAGGGAGTGACTAGCTTAATGACACAACAAAATTAAGAGGGAGAAAAATTATCCTTTAAATTGCTTTGTGGTCCGTCTTCGCAGAGGATTTCTTGTCATGGCTAGGTTATTTGTAATGAATTTATATACTCTCGTTTCACATCTTGGTTAAATCTCTAATTTCAGTCGAAATATCTTCAAGGGGATTACTATATGCATAGAGAGAATACACCCCCCCTGAAACTGTGGTTCTGATTGGCTTAGAGCCATCACACCCACCACAGTTTCACTTTCCCCTGTTTTTCTCACCTCTGTGTGGCTCGCGATGCACCTGATATCTTTGGCCTCCTGTAACTGATGAAACATACAAAGACCCTGTCGACAAACATGATCTACTTCATAATCCAAGCCGCACACCCTCAACAGCGCAATTAATAACTCCCTTTCCAACAAACACACATACAGTATGATGCGCTGATTTTCGTAATAATATCAATTGTGTGTTAAATAGAAAAACATTCTGCCATGCTCCCTTGGTTACACTGTGCTTTATAATACTATATTACAATATACTGTGCTATATTAACCATATTTTACAGTCAAGTGATGTTATATTATACTGTGCTGTTGTTTTGAAGATGAAGAGTCTGAGCCTGAAGATATCCCAGCAGAAAGCAGACCAAGTATATTCACAGAACAAAACCCACATGGAAAGAAACAAAAGGAAAATAAACTCTCAGCTAACAAGCTGGCAGAGAAACATCAAGAGAAGGTGAGAAACATAAAATGTGAATGGGCTCTTAAATAAGGTCAGTAACACTTCCATTTTAACCTTCCGCACAATACCAAGTCATACAAGGCAGGCTAATTCAAGCAAGTAGCGGACATCTCTAATGAAATATCTCCAAATAGCATTAGCCTTTAATTGTGGATGGTTGTTTAGAATTTTTAAATTTTAAAATGTAAATAATAACAAAGAAGTGGCTGTTCAACATTCTACTATATAAGGTCAGAAGAAAATTTATCAATTCTTTCAAAAAAGGCAATGTTTCTGCCGCTCTTGTCATAAAATAATTGGTTACTGTTAAGGGTACAGTCTGATTTAATATTTGTTATCCAATAAGCATACAGATATCCACTGTAAATATTTGTTATCCAATAAGCATACAGATATCCACTGTACAGAGCAAAGAATAGTGGGGTACAAACTTTGCAGAAGGAATATTACAGAGTTCCGGTAATAGTGTGCAAAAGTGACACGTACCCCAAAATCTAGTCTTGTTTTTGTAAATCCCTTCCAATTCACTTGTGGGTTTATATAAGAAATGCATTTTACTACTGTATGAACTAGCTAGTTTTTTTTACTTTAAGCTTGTTTATTGTTTTTCAGATAAATCTATTCAGACATGAGCAACATATCTATGTAAAAGGAGCTGACGTCCCTGACCCTGTGGAAACGTTTTCTCAACTGATAGAAAGGTCCAGTGCATCAGTAATGCCAGACACACAAACAACAAGATTTTTGAATTTATTATAATTCAGCAGATTCACATTTGCAATAGACCCACTTGACTTAGCTGGAGTCAGTGAAGGATGGTTTACCTTTTATGAAGGTGGTTCAATACCAAATTTGTGCATTTACACTTCTTCATTTTTCTTGTATTAACCATGATTATGTTCAGCTTGAATATACTATATGACTGGATCTGACTGGATCCATGCCTTTCTGTGTAGATATGGGTTTCCTGATTACATTATACACAATGTGCAGGAGAGGGGTTACACCACACCTACCCCAATTCAGATGCAGGCGACACCCTTGATGGCTCATGTGAGTACTTATAGTATCCCTAGTCCCTATCGACATACCCCCTTCCCTCCCCCTCTCAGCAATCCCTGGCTATATGCCTTGGCTTAGCTATTGATGGAAAGCCCTAGCCCCCACCCATCCCCCTTATCAATTCCTGGCTACATAAGAAAACCAGAAAGAGAGAAAGTGAGAAAGTGCACGCTCTGCAAAACAGGAATAGAAAGTGAGGTGCACTTTCTAGCTGTGAAAATACAAAAATAAGATTCTTGTATTCTGTAATGCTATTGCTTATGCTATCTTCGAGAATACAAGAATCTTATTCTGGTATCTGCCATAAAGAATCATATTTGCATCTGCCATAGAGAATCATATCTGCATCTGCCTTAAAGAATCATATCTGTATCTGCCATTAAAATCCCACACAAAATATGTAATAGGTATGTCAAAAGTTTGTGAATGGTATGTCTATTTTAACTTGAGTATGTAATTGGTATGTAGAAAAAAATACACACCTTTTACATATGTACACCAAACTCATTTTGGTATGTACTAGGTAAGTTAACTGTTGCATACCTTCTACATACCCAAATCTACATAACCAAAACATACTTTTAACTTTTTTTCAATTTGTGAATGAGGTATATATTTGGTAGGTAACTCATTACCCACCTTATACATACCTAACTTTCATATACCCAAAACATACTTTTAAACTTGTGCTTATCATATCTTCATCTGCCATAAAGGATCATATCTGTATCTGCCATTAAAATATCATATCTGCATCTGCCATAAACAATCATATCCTCCAGGGACGAGAAGTACTTTGCTGTGCCCCAACAGGATCAGGAAAAACAGCAGCATTTATTCTACCCATCTTACATATGTTGAAGGTACAAAACACACTACAAAGCTCTACAGGTAGTTTCCACACCATATTACCAAGTTACAATGTTATACTAATAGTACCAGAGGTACCCTGATGGTTATCATGCTACACATGCATTAGGTACCTTTAATGCCTTAAAATCACCTTCTAATAAAGGAAGCTGTATCTAAGACAAAGCTTAAGATGTAGTACGATACTTAACCCTAGGAATAATAACTGAGAAATTCCTCGAATGATCTTTCATATTCTCTGGTACTCCTATGAGTACACTGTGCAAACAGTACTGACATTAGCCAGCAGTGCTAACACTGCCACTCTGGGCTGAGCATCAGACAAAGAAAATGAAGTGTGCAAACTGGTTTTGTCTCTCATGTAGTTGGTCAGGAGATTGTCCAGCTAAATAAGCTGCATGTGCCACGTGCTAAGTTTTTCCTAGCCAAAACATGGCCAGCAATTACAACTTTTCAAGGCAACCTTACTTGCCAACATCTGAATGGGTTTTGTACCTGTCATTTCAGGGTCCTAAGAAATCTGGTTTTCGTGCTGTTGTGGTGTCCCCTACAAGGGAGTTGGCTCAACAGGTGAGAACCCCCCTTACCCTTGGTCTAGCATGAAGAAATATTTCTGCTAGCTTTCTAACAGCTTATAATTAAAACCTTTTTTTCTACTACAAGTCGTGAAGAGCAGCCTCATGGCACTGGCGACACATTCATACTTTATTCTACCTTGAAACAGGGAGAGTTTATGAACACGCCAAATCCCATGCATTTTAAAGAGTTTAGAATCCATGAAATTTTTACCTTACCTAATTCAGGGGCCAAAAAATGTTCACAAAAGATTTATTTGTTTTGTTATAATATTATAGTATATAAAGTATATACAAATTTGATTATATATATATATATATATATATATTTGTTTTGTGTTTCTTAGATCTACCGAGAGTTTTGTCATCTAGCCAAGGGGTGTGCCTTTAGGATTCACGTATTGACAAAGGCAAATGCCTCAACAAATACTTTTGGAGCAAAGTCGTCCAAACGATTCGGTAAGTATAGGCTCTGTCCTCATGGCAAATGACACAGAAGATATTTACCTTTAGATGACCTAAAAATATGTTAATTCACACCTTTTGCAATTGCATAATCGACTGAATCGCAGGCGGGGCCAGAATTGCTAATATATAATACATGATTTTACTTTACGGCTTCTAAGGCATATCTGCACATGACAAAATTGTTCAATTGTTCTGTTCTTGACATTTGCTTGGGTTTCACCTTTCTCAAGTTACAATCCAATGTTGCTTTAGAATAGAGTACTTGCACTGACCCAGTACATAATGACTACTCTATTTGTTGCTACATAGGTGTGGGATAAACAGCTGTGTTGTTTTGATTAGCTGCCCGGAACTGGCTGGTGTATATAAAAGTTGTGTTTACTGTAATACATTTCTTTATCTTTAATTTAATGTTTATTTTATATTCTACATATTAGATATCTTGGTGACCACCCCAAACAGACTTGTGCATCTGTTGACACAAGAACCCCCTGGAATAGAACTACACAAGTGAGTTTCTATAATTTAACTTGTAGTAATTATATAATTCTCTAATATAAGATGTAATTGCATGTGATGAATCATGGCACCTGGTTATTGGTCTGAAAGATATTAAATATTCAAAATATGTTGTTTTGTGTACAAAATGCAACCCTTTTGAGACCATTCAGGGGGTTACAAAGTTGTGTGCCAATAAATGAAAAATATGGTAGTCTAATTTGTTTTTGTTTTATTTTTTGTTGAGAACCTGCACCCAGCCACCACGAGGAAACCATGTCTTTATTTTCATAGTTCCTTTTTGTCGTCATTTTTTAGTGTGGAATGGCTGATTCTTGATGAAGCTGACAAGTTGTTTGAAGAGGGTAAAGATGGTTTCAGAGAGCAGGTACTGCTATGGTTGATGCCACCAGTCTCCATCATTAGAGGGTTAAGATCGGTATGCCATCTGCCTTCTGTGTTTAGAGGGTTAGGATGGTTATGCCATCTGCCTTCTGTGTTTAGAGGGTTAGGATGGGTATGCCACCAGTCTCCATGATTATAGGTTAAAGATCAGTATGTCATCTGCCTCCATGTTTAGAGGGTTAGGATGGTTATGTCATCTGCCTCCATGTACAAAGCTATAGAGGTGTTTAGAGCACAGGTACTGCGGTGGTTTTTATCATCTGCTTCCATGTTTAAACTTCTATAGATGTACCTTCTTCAGTGTTACAAACACATCATTTGGTATTCCTAATCCTTGTTAGGTTTTATTTAATTTCAGATAGCAACCATCTATCAAGCCTGTAATAAGCCGGACATTCACAGGGGCCTATTCAGTGCCACACTCTCTAATGGTATTGAGGAATGGGCAGGGCTTCACCTTGACAACCATGTCAGAGTGACAGTTGGAATCAGGTGGGAATGCAATGACATCTCAACCTCTGTTACATACTCATACATATTGTTATATTCTCTGACATGAACTTACAAGTAAAAGCCCAATTCTAGCACAATTTCTAAGTTGTTTAATGGAGCTTTCATTTTGGTGCCTCAAACCAGGAAAAGCAGATAATATCTGCTTTTCCTATTTTGAGGCACCAAAATGAAAACTTCATTTTATTTATATAAATTTTGCATTGGAAATACAGGACATCATATATACCCATGACAATATGACTTTCTAATATGCCTCCATCAATGGAAACACATTGTGCTCTGAACAGGTTTTTATTTCTTTTTGTAGAAACTCGGCTACAGCTACTGTGGACCAAGAGCTATTGTTTGTGGGTCAGGAATCTGGAAAGTTACTGGCTGTCAGAGATATTGTACAAAAGGTACCTTAACTTTATTCCACTAACTCCATAAAATTCCATTAAATGCTGTCATTTTTTTTCCATTCTGGGCCTGTGTATGTTTATCATATTTATCACATTTATCATTGATTTATAGTTTCTACGCTGCCTGGGTTTTATTCCTTCCTCTCCTCCAATGAGCTAACAAATTGGAAAGCTATCATTAATTGACTGTTCCTCTCTGGTCCTGCGTAATAATGTGTGAAATCTATAAATGATTATGTATTTTTCACTTCCAGGGTTTTACTCCTCCCGTACTGATTTTTGTGCAGTCGAAAGATCGTGCGAAGGAGCTCTTTCATGAACTAATCTATGATGGTATTAATGTGGATGTTATACACTCAGACCGGACCCAAGCACAGGTGAGTCTGGAAACTTATCCTATAGTGTCTGGCGTACTTTAATACCGGACACAAGCACAGGTGAGTCTGGAAACTTATCCTATAGTGTCTGGCGTACTTTAATACCTGACACAAGCACAGGTTAGTCTGGAAACTTATCCTATAGTGTCTGGCGTACTTTAATACCGGACACAAGCACAGGTGAGTCTGGAAACTTATCCTTTTAATGTGTGGCGTACTTTAATACCTGACTCACTTTGTGATATGTACCAGATTCAGCTGTAATACCTGACTCACTCAGAACACCTGACGAACTTTGTAATGCTTGACACACTATAACAAGGTCATTTCGTAGCGCGTCGATCACGTTAATATGTGTGGGTTCAATTACATACAAAGCACTAACTTAGTTTCACCCTATAGCCCATCAAGTTATCTTACTGTGTCATGTTTTGTTGCCTTTCTAGAGGGATAATATCGTGAAGAGTTTTCGTACTGGCAAGGTTAGTATTGTAAAAAATATATCATATAAGGAAACACAAGGAGAACACTACGATTTTAAGCTTTTCGTTTTCAACAGTAACAAGTGATCCCCATCATAAGAACGCAATACATCAAAACTTTGTGCCCAACGAGAATTGCTTTTACTTGATCATATTATCATCTATTGTGTAACCTTCCAATCTGGACCGTATGGTCTATTATCTATCTTCCAATCTTATGGTCTAGATGATTTTCCCTTAGGAGTAGCGATTAAAGTCCGTTTTCCCTCTTTAGTACCCTACCTACCCGTTAATCCCATTGCATCCACCGCAACCTACTCAAAGGTTAATCCCATTGCATCCACTGCAACCTCCTAAAAGGTTAATCCCATTGCATCCACCGCAACTTCCTAAAAGGTAATCCCATTGCATCCACCCCAACCTCCTAAAAGGTTAATCCCATTGCATCCACCGCAACCTCCTAAAAGGTTAATCCCATTGCATCCACCGCAACCTCCTAAAAGGTTAATCCCATTGCATCCACCGCAACCTCCTAAAAGGTTAATCCCATTGCATCCACCGCAACCTCCTAAAAGGTTAATCCCATTGCATCCACCGCAACCTCCTAAAAGGTTAACCCCATTGCATCCACCGCAACCTCCTAAAAGGTTAATCCCATTGCATCCACCGCAACCTCCTAAAAGGTTAATCCCATTGCATCCACCGCAATCTCCTAAAAGGTTAATCCCATTGCATCCACCGCAACCTCCTAAAAGGTTAATCCCATTGCATCCACCGCAACCTCCTAAAAGGTTAATCCCATTGCATCCACCGCAACCTCCTAAAAGGTTAATCCCATTGCATCCACCGCAACCTCCTAAAAGGTTAATCCCATTGCATCCACCGCAACCTCCTAAAAGGTTAATCCCATTGCATCCACCGCAACCTCCTAAAAGGTTAATCCCATTGCATCCACCGCAGCCTCCTAAAAGGTTAACCCAATTGCATCCACCGCAACCTCCTAAAAGGTTAATCCCATTGCATCCACCGCAACCTCCTAAAAGGTTAATCCCATTGCATCCACCGCAACCTCCTAAAAGGTTAATCCCATTGCATCCACCGCAACCTCCTAAAAGGTTAATCCCATTGCATCCACCGCAACTTCCTAAAAGGTTAATCCCATTGCATCCACCGCAACCTCCTAAAAGGTTAATCCCATTGCATCCACCGCAACCTCCTAAAAGGTTAATCCCATTGCATCCACCGCAACCTCCTAAAAGGTTAATCCCATTGCATCCACCGCAACCTCCTAAAAGGTTAATCCCATTGCATCCACCGCAACCTCCTAAAAGGTTAATCCCATTGCATCCACCGCAACCTCCTAAAAGGTTAATCCCATTGCATCCACCGCAACCTACTCAAAGGTTAATCCCATTGCATCCACCCCAACCTACTCAAAGGTTAATCCCATTGTATTCACCGCAACCTCCTTAAAGGTTAATCCCATTGCATTTACCGCAACCTACTCAAAGGTTAATCCCATTGCATCCACCGCAACTTACTCAAAGGTTAATCCCATTGCATCCACCGCAACCTCCTTGAAGGTTAATCCCATTGCATTCACCGCAACAACCTAAAAGGTTAATCCCATTTTTCTCTTGTACAGATCTGGGTTCTTATCGCCACAGAGCTCATGGGGCGTGGAATTGACTTTAAAGGCGTCAACCTCGTCATAAACTACGACTTCCCTACCTCTGCTGTCGCCTACATTCATAGAATAGGTTTGGTTACCGTCGCTTGCACTACTAAAGGCCATCTTACACGATGCGTTTTGTCCTGCAACTTCCAACGTAATTTTTGTTGCATTGTAGTTGCAAGAAGACTTCGCGTGTGATACCCCTTTGGCAACTTGCAATGCAAGAAAAGTAGAATTGGTTTCTACTTTTCGCAACATTGTGAAAACATTACCCTGCGTAACATGTATCTGCAACCATATTTTTTTATTCGTCATCATTGCTTTGCAAATTGCAGGTGTAACATGGCCTTAAAGAATGCCCATCACGCCGCCATTTTATGCTCCCGCTCAATGCCGAGTCACACAAAGCATCCATTTCCATCGGCTAATTCAAGCGAGTAACCAAGATATTTTCAATCAAATATCGTTAATAACGTATCAGACTTCATTCGTAGAGTGTTATTTTGTCATTCCCACAAATAAGTCATTGTGTTTATGATTATAAACAATAACAAAGGAGTGGTTGGTCGTTATTCTTTCAGATAAAGTCTCGATATTCAAACAACTTTGATTAAAAAGAAAAATTACCCGGGTTTGGCTAGAAACTGATCAGATTGTTTCTTTCCTCATCCTCCTGCCTTGAATTACTATCAATGTAGATACTGTACTCGTCTATGGGAATCAAATAAATGAGTGTCCGTGGGAATTAAGTAGATGAGCGAATAAGCGAATCGCTGTCATGACCACTTTTATATTCTACAGGTCGAACAGGGCGTGCGGGGAGGACAGGAAAAGCAATAACGTTCTTTACGGAAGAAGATACAACGAGCTTACGCAGGTATAAATAGACTGACAAACTTTCGCTATTTCGTGTCGTACAAAGACCATTCCCCGCCACCTCTTATGCACCCTTCGCCCTCGCGGAATACGTGTACTCCTGCTGGTTTAAAACAGCAAAGAAATCTCAGGTATGACCTCTGAAAACAAAATCATACTTAACGCTGTGTCTACTTGCACGGCTTCCGGTAAAGGAGGAGAAATAACTAGGTGCACGGCTGTCTCCAATTTTCTCTATTTTTAGCCTAAATAACAAGTTTCTGGCTTTAAAACACTTCCACGATTATTTAGAACAGTATGAACGAAGCGTGGAGTTCGACATCTCATGCATCGTTCATCATTTGCCGAACATTCGCATATCGCCTTTCGCGATTTTTTTCAAGCCCGAAGCCATCTTTTGACGGTTCTAGATAACGGTAGGAGGTTTTTAAAGTCAAAACTTTTCATTTTGGCTTAATTGCAAAAAGAAAAAAGGGAATTGCATATACTTTTTTTTCTCCTTGCGCAGCTGTTATGGCGAAAACGAGGTGTCGAACTCCACGTTACGTTCATACTGTGCCAAGCATTTGCGGGTCACTCGTTGCACAGCTTTTAAAGCTAAAAACATCTTTCGGCTGTTCTCAATAATCGTGGAAGGGTTTCGAAACCAGAAACTTGTTATTTAGGCTAAAAATCGAGAAAATGGAAGACATCCGTGCAGCTAATTTTTTTTTTCCTCCTTTACCGGAAGCCGTGCAAGTAGTCACACCGTATACATAAAACCGAAGGCGTCAAAACGTATTATGGATCACCAGAAACCAAACATGGAACAGATCATTTATGTCAGCTTCTTCACTGTCTGGATGTGTGCGAGCAGACCACTCGGAGCTGCTATCAGAAAATCTAAAAATTAAAAATAATAAATGAGATGAATGAGATCAAAAGGTTGGATCAGGTGGTCTCCGTGGACATGGTTTAAACACCGAAGGGACCTGCCTTTCTGGGAAAAGGGCATGAGTATTTTCTGGAATACAAATTATAACTGACTGAATGTGAATATCTCACTTTGTGTCTACAGCATTGCAAATGTGATAAAGAGCTCTGGCTGCGATGTCCCGGATTGGATGCTCAAGATTAAGAAGGCCAGCAGGTTTGTGCTTCCACAAAGACCCCTGTCACATACATAACAGTAACTATTGAACAAGGAAAATTTTTAAACCGCTGACCTATACAGATGCAGGAAGTTTTCGAGAGACCGCTGACCCATACGTTAACTGCTCATCCATCTGTACACATTAATGCTACCTCGGACTTTATTACTTAAAATTTGTTACCAGTGAACCCGCCTTTGCCAATTTACTGTATATTGTATTTGATGTTTAACATATTTTGTTATTAATAATCGTGTGAAAGCTTCATGGGGTTAGTTCAGGGTAAATGTTTGACTAGCTCGTATCGTATCCGCTTTCTCTGTTAGACGGGAAAAAAAGAAGCTGGAGAAAGCACCGGTAAAACGTGCTGCCATTCAGACAGCAACGAAGTATGATCTTAGCAAAGCCAAGAGGAAAAGGTGGGTCAAGGAACGGTTTTGGGTGTAGCCAACCTAACGGGAACACGCCATAATTAGATCAAAATGCGTTGCTTACCGATTACCTCCAGTTTTTGCTGTAAAAGAATTTAAAGATACTGTGAAGAGAAACCGGTAATTTTTCAGATCCTCCTAGCGAAAATGAGATTGACTTAGGGACCGATCGTTATTTACGTCCACGGGGGGGGGGGGGGGGGGGGGGGGGGGGGGCGGTTGTTTTTTGAATAAATTCAAGATTGTAATTTTTAACCCCCCTCCCCCCCCGAAAAATGTAATAATAAAATGTACACCCCCAGACGTCTTTAAAAATTACCCCCCACGTATTTTTGGGTCAGCGGAACATCGCACTGCTTAAGGAAAAATTAACACTTTTTGTTTTCCTTTATAATTATAAACCCGCTTAGAATTTACAAAATTCAATTCAATTGCTCAAATCTTATTACACTTAATTTTCGCGATTTTAAAAGATTCGCGAAAATAAAAACATGCGAAAATTAAGTGTCGCGAATAAGGATGCGCGGAAATTAAGTGAGTACACAAGCAACATTTGGGGGAATATTGGTCGTTTAATAAGCTTTATGGAAACACCTTATGTACATAAAGTAAGGGTATATATATGAGTTGGACTTTATAAATTGTGTTTATAAATTTTTATGAAAATAAATTTAGCCAACGCATCTTTTTGTTGCAAATTGTGTCAGTTTTGATTATTACAGCACATTTTAATTCCATTTGTTTTTCTTGATTTTATTATCCCAAAATCGCGAAATCGCGAAAATAAAGTGATCTGGTTTTTACGAAAATAGGAAAATCGCGAAAATAAAGTGTCGCAAAATATCGCCATCAAATGAAAATGCGGCGTCGCGATACAACGGATTCGACAGTAAAGAATCTAAAAAATATATAGTTAAATTTAGATATTTAGCTTTCACCAGTGGGGACCGAGCTCGAGTAATGGTACGACGTAACCATGGTTGGTGAGAGTCCTCGAAGATATCCGTGTTCATCAGTTCTCTTCCTAAAAATGTAAATGATTTCGCTGCTAATGCTGTGTTACACCAACAGCTTTTTTTCCAGCTGCTTTCTTCGCAAACAAAGAGCTAACAAATATTTGAGCTTACCTCGCTCCCAGAATATCCCAATTTGATTTCATCATATCTCTAATCGAATGCCTCGTTTTATTTTCTCCCGCAGAACCATCATTGAAGACTCGAAACGGAAGCATGCTGCAGAAGAGACCTGAACAAGTTTATTTGAGTACAGAACTGATAGAACTAAAATAGATGAACGATAATCACACTTTGCTATGAGTATGCGTGATAAGAAGCCAGTGTTGGCCAATGAGATACTCCGTGTTTTTTGTTGACGGAATTTATTTGGCCGAATGGAAGTCCTAGCATAAATTCCTAAATAAATGTCATGTGTCTATGGTGAACATATTAGCCATATGTAAAGATGCTCTATCAAGACATTCATTTTAATTGAAGTAGTAAAGACTGTTTTATTCTGATACTCATCATTTACCAGAGTCTTAGCAGGCCTCGAAATAATGTCGGGGGGGGGGGGGGGGGGGGGGGGGGGCACGATACAGAAACATCAATAAAATATTGAAGAAGACATGCTACACCCCTACTGGTCATTTCCTTATAACTGTCTTCAGCTGTAATCTGTGACGCTGTTTTTCCACAATGTGTGACATAATGCTAACGATTCATACTGCTAAGTTCTTTCTCGTATTGCTTAGTTCTTTCTCAATAGTCCCTGCAATTGGGGGGGGGAGGGGGTAGTTGATTGTACCAAGCTGCTTTAAAGTGCCAAACAGAGCATGTCTCGTGCTCGAAAACAGGTAAACAGTAGTCAATTACAATTACCATGTTTACGGTACGTATTGCGGTATTCGTATTATGTGATAACAAGTACCGTAAGAGCAGGATTAGAGCCCTGATGGTGAAAACATTGTAAAAAAAAAAAAAAATTTATCGGGCCACCTGTGGAAGAATCATGGCGTCGGCATTACTACAGCGGATGTCATAAAGAGGTGTATACTCCGTGCTTTCGTTTACCAAGGTTCATTACAAAGATATTTTTTTTACTTGCGTCATACACAGAGTAATATGCTCCCATCGAAAGTGAAAGGGTTTATAAACTGAAATTCCCTGGAATGGCGGTTTAAAATTAGTTCTTCAAATGATCTCATCTCTCTTTCGCTCGATGTTTCATTTTTGACGTGCGAGACATTTATAGCAACGCAGGATTAACGATCAGATTTTTCTTACAAAAGCTGAAAAAGATAGTTTGGATTATAAAACCAAGGAAAGATGGATGTAACAGCGAACGAGGAAGGAGACTCTACGAAATATTGCTCAAATTGGTAAAGTCCGTCATTTCTTTTCGTACAATTTCTGTCGCAGAAGTAAAGCATATAAAAATGGTGTGACATAGTTCCTTGCCAGAGATGCGATCTAGGTTCTATTGATTTTGCGAGAATGTGATAACATTACTTATGTTTCTTTTCAGATCGTACCATTAACTTTAGTAACATTAATATGAAATTTGCTTATTTGTAATTATTTTGTTTTCAGCAAAAGGGATATCCCCGGTGTGAATTTTGTGATGCACGTCAATCACTGCCATCGTAATATCACACTATGTAAAATCTGCAATGAGCCCTTCCCTACCTCTCAACGGGAAGACCATTTTGAGGAATACCACGCCAAGGTGATGGCTAAGTCGAAAGCTTTTTAATGTCTGTATGATGCTAATCGAACATTATGCAACTAATCTAAGTGGTAAAATGTGATACAGAGGCGCCTAAAGCACACACTTACTGGAATATGACAAAGATGAAAATTTCTCCGTATTTAGAGGAAAAGGCATTAGGATTATTCTAGGCACTAATTAGCATACCCGTGAAAATCACTGTTATTTGCTAAGTGGTATTCATTGCGTTGCCCTATTCTATTTATGATGTGGCCCTTTCCTTGCACATATTTATAGTTATTGTGTTATTGCATAATTTTAATTGTTTTTGTTTCATGATTGACAAGTAATGAAGTTATTTATGTTAGGACTGTATCCTAAGTTTTGCAATGATTGTTCAGAGTTGTAGCAGGCCTTGAAATATTGGGAGGCCACAATACAGAGAATTGACAAGTAATGAAGTTATTTATGTTAGGACCGTATCCTAAGTTTTGCAATGATTGTTCAGAGTTGTAGCAGGCCTTGAAATATTGGGAGGCCACAATACAGAGAACTTAACAGGCTCGTGTTCAGAGGGGAGGGGGGGGGGGGGGCAAGGGGTCTGTGTCCCATCCTGCTCATGTGACAAGATGTTTTTTCTCCAGTTGACCCCTTTGTTGGTATCTGGGTAGAAAAAGTTTTTAGATGGAACTATTGACCTATTACCAGAGCTAAAGATACTGATTTTCGATGGTCAATGAATTACTACTCTTGACACCACCCTGCTTTTTTCTCTAGATATGCCCTGATTAAGAAAATATGGGGGCCACAACAATGCCCCTGCTGGTCATTTCCTTATTTTTTTTTTAAAAATTGGTTTGTAGTTTGAGCTTGAAGGTGGTTTGACTAATCATTTTGATTCATTTTGATCATGGATTTAACTTAAGGGGTTTGCACCAGCCACAATAATATCACAGCTCATCATTCCATCACTGACTTACACATTTCTTTTGACACATACAAATGCTCGTATGAATGTCCTGCCAACGTTATTTATAGTGCCTATATGGTTTTTTTTTATTTTCTACAGGTTAAGTGCCAATGTGGCAAACATGTTGAAAAAGCAGATCTTGCTGAGCATAAAGTGAGTTTAAAGCTTCTCTTTTTGAATTTAAAGATTTAACCAGCTTTCATCATAATAGATTATGAAATATGTGAGAACTTATTCACACTCTGATTGGCCTGACTGGTGCACTTTCAAAAGTCTGATTATTTTTTGTGCATTTAATCAAATATTTTTTTTTTTGGGAGAGAAACATATCCCCAGCTTTCAAAATACTGTAAAGGCACTTAAAGAATGTTTTTTTTTTCTTAATGACAGTAATATTTTGTCTACAACTTTTACTTATCTTTCCATATGCACCAAAAGTATTATATTTGCAAGTAGGCTAATGTAAAAGGCATCAAATTTTAAACCAGAGAAGTGCATTTGAAAGATGTGATAAATCTGTTACCCTTTTACAGGAAAATACCTGCTCAAGCCGTGTTGTCACCTGTGACTACTGTGAGTTAGAACTTCCATTTTCTAAAATGAAGTCACACAAGGATTATTGTGGTGCAAGAACTGAACTTTGTGAAAAATGCAACAAGTACATCACTGTCAAGGATATGGACATACATATCTCAAGCGACTGTGATGATGTGTTGTCAGGTGCTAATAATACTATTAAAAAGGTTAATCCAGGCAATAGACATCCTGATATACTAAGGAACTTTGAGGATCTTGCGGAGGATGTGGATGTTCTGGCAAATGGCTTAGGAGCATATTCAACTGGTAATTTATTTGGAGATAGATCCTTGCCTTATGATCTACACCCATTTCCTGAAGACCTGGAAAATAAAATGAACAATGTTTCTGCTAGAGGGAATTTTGATGGCAGAAACAATTGGTACAATGAAATAGCAGATGACAGTACTGACAATGCAGAGGATGACCAACTAATGGCTGCAATTATTGCCAGCCAGCTACAACATATTGAAGATAACACAGACAGGCTTTTTGGGGGTTCCAGAGACCCACTCCCGGGAATATCACCAGCATATGTTGATGATGACATTGCACCAGGTATGTTACCGTTTGTTGGAACCTTGTCAAAACTGTCATGAATAAGAAGGGTCTCTATTAGGTTATTAAGGGAAAGTGCGTGGCACTTTCTTCTAACTGTCCTTAATAATAAGGTCTCCTTATTTTTAGAGAAGGGTCCTACTATAATTTTAATAATAATTTTAATCATAATGATTAGTGCAATCAGTCTAACAGTGTAATGATGATTGTGCAATCATTCTAACAGATAGTTTTATTAGTTTTACAGTAATAATAATGATTGTGCAACAGATGACTACTAGATATGGTAATCTGGTTATTGCATTTGTACTTCATGCTGCCCGAAGCATTACATTTATTCAGTAATTTAATTTTCCTTAAAGTGTTAACTGTTCAATTAATAATAACCTTACATTGCAGAAATTTGATAATGCTAAATATTCTTTGAATTTAAAATTTTAGACACTTTATTTTAAGGGTTAGGTAAGAAAGTAATGTATATCTTGTTATTGTAGCTCTTTAAGTCAGGTTTGCTCTTTGTACTTTCCAGGTCTGAATGGTACAGTCTTGCCTTGTGAATTCTGTGAAGTTCTCTTCCCTGCTGCTGATCTTATCCAACATCAGGTAATGTTTGGACTTTGAAAATGGACTCCCAGACAGGCTGGTGTGATGCAATCCAACCTTTTTTAAATAGACATAACACATGCACAAACACTTTTACACATAGCAAAAAGATTGTTGTCAGTTGTCATTTCATCGTCAAACACATGAAAACATAATGTGATGAGCATTCAGTTGATATTATTCTTTTCTTGTAGTCTGGATGCCAACCCCTGAACAATGAAGTGTCAGACTCCATGCATTCCAGATATCCAGCAGTCCACAGTCAGGAGCCTGCTTCCACAACTTCCCCGTTCCCAACACTTCGCAGTATGCCACGCTCTCTGCCTCCTGTTACAGGAACACAACAGGTTTGTTCAAATCTTTGTCTTATGCCACATATCTTTTTCTGTATGTTTTTTTATAGAGGGTTTTCTTTCCATTTGGAGCTTCCATCCTCGATTTACAGTCTCTGTAGTGCTGGGTTTTTTCTAAATTGAAAGCATATCAAAACAGTGGAATCTGGGGTACAAGGGGTGGCATGTGTGGATGTGACATACTTTACATTGGGTTATGTTACACAAAAATAATTTCGCAAGAAGTTTTCTTTGTCTCCATAATTTTTTGGAAAACATACAACATATCCACACTTTCTCAGACCTGACCATGGAGTCAATAATGAGTTTTTTTTTTCAATAATGACCATTTGTACAAAAAAAAAATTAATTGTTTTTATGTCCAGTTACAGGGCTTCTGGAGTTACACGCCTGTGCGGAAGCACGTAATTTGGCTTTTTCCGCGTAATCCAATGAATCCACAAATTTCCGCGTAATCCACGTAATTTGGCTAAATTTTGAAAGACAAAACATTTAAGTGCACAGCTGATATGTCCTTTTAGGGTTCTTACCTCTATTTCTCGTAAAAAAAGACCGATATTCTTTGTAAGAGTGCGGTATTTCGAACTGAATTTCGAAAACAAATAAAATGACTAGGCGTTCTTTGCTAAACCGCGACGGCCTAGGACTAATAATAAAATGCCTTTTTTTAATTGGCTGGTGGCTAGGAGCCCATGAAAACCTTTGCAAGTTATTTCGTGCTTTCCTTCGGTACAAAATGTAGTTTGGGCGTAACAGTATTCCGTGTAATTTAGCGCGTAATTCAGTAAAGAATCCCGCAAAATTTTAATCTGTAAACAAAATGTATTGCAAAATCCAGCATAATTTAGTGCGTAATGATTGATTTTCCGTGTAATTTACCGCATAATTTAGCAAAGAATCCCGCGTAATTTTGAGTTTTTTTTCCACGTAATTCCAGAAGCCCTGCAGTTGGTAGTTACAACTCACAGAATTTACATAATCATTGGTTTCCTTATAAGGATTGCCAATTACTTTTTGTAGGTGATATCTATGCCTGCATAAGATGCCTATGCACCTCATCAAATGTCATTGACGTTATCAAACAATGTTTATAATTTGTTTGGTCAACTTTGCTTTTTATTCAGGCCGATAAAGGTTTTGACAACAAGATAAACAATGCAGCCAATGACAATGGTAAGTTATTAATGCTTCTCTCTGTTTTGTGTGTGTGTGTTGTGTGATTACAAGGGGTTGGAAAGTTCATTATAAGGATGTTTAGGGACTCTCTGATTAACTTTCTGATGGCAGATGGCATCAATCACTTATCGGTCATTTATCTTTGCCTTGTAATGTGTTATAGATATGCTGCCATGTGAGTTTTGCAAGCAGTTGTTTCCTTTGGATGACCTTATTTTACACCAGGTGAGACAATTCACATAAAAAAATAGTCAAATGATGATTTGCTCTCAAATAAGATGCAAATTAGTCATATTTTCAAATTTCTACACTTAACGTTTTTCAAGAGTCTGGTGGCGATTTCCAGTGCTTATTTATATATATATATATTTATATATATTTATTCATTTCCAAACACTATTAACTTTGTTTTGTAAAGAGTAAGATTTAATGCCTTTTTTCAGTCTGGTTGTGACCCAGACCAAAGTAGGCCTCCATCCATCCCCCCTGAGGCCCTTGCTGCTGCATCTAAACCATTAAACAACACCTCAAGACCAAGGAGAAGGAATAGGCCTGGGCGACCTAGCAGGCCTGTGGTATCAGATGAGAGGGAGGATTGGGCACCAGGTTGGTCTACCAAAAAAGATAGGCGGGAATTGGAGACTGATGTGGTTGTGGGGGCTCACCATTCACAGCCAGAAATAAACGAGGAGCGACTCACTGGCTTTGACCTGATGAGAGGGATTCATCACACCACAAGTAAAACGTCCACCGACGTTATGGATGAAGAAGCACTCAACAATATATTTTCTGAATTCAAACAAGATAGACAGGTATCAACAGATGCCTCAACTATCGATCACTCTCTACAACCAGATGTTCAGTCATCGACCAATCCCATCTCTGAGTTTCAACCACATGGTGCAAGGCCGAGGATTGCAATGTCAATGAATACAAGGGAGGGGTCTCAGCGACCTGTGCCAGGGACTGAGAGGAGTAGAAAGGCCAGACCCAGTAAGCCTCGGGACAGAGGAACTAGCTCAACCTCAAACTCACAGCAACGGACTGAGCAAAGTGGGCAAAGAAAAACAACCAACAGGCAAGAAGAGAGGTCGCTTTTCTCAAGCGAGTATGATCTACCATTCTCAAGTGAAAGTCCCATTATTCCAAAGAGTAACATAAAAGGCTCTGCTAGGAGACCTAAACAGGTTCGTATGGCAGTCCTTACCCACCCTTTATTCTTTTATTTTTCTCCTGGTGAGGGTAGACAAAAATTCACATTTTCACCACACAAGGTTGTCAGTTTTTAATGTAAAGTGTTTAAATAAACAAAAAAAAAGATTATGCTACTGTTTGCGAGAGATGTAAAATTATCACCATAATTTAATCCATCACATATTTTTCTTTAGAACGCAGGTAGGCCAAAATCAGACACATCCTCTGTATTAAACGGCAAGCCAAGATCCCGTCCTGAGCTAGGAGGAGAAAATCTTGTCAAGATTAGCTCAACTAGTTTAGATACTCTTTCGAAAAGTCGCCAAAAAGTTATGTATGCTCATGAACCCCCCAAACGTGTGACACCTGTTGTCGAGGGACGTTCATCGAAAGGCGATGATTCACCAGGAAGACCAAGTGGCAAGGGCCGTCCTCTGAACAATGGTGGGTCACGAGAGAGGCCTGGTGCTGACCAGAGGGGCCAGGTTGCCCAACAAAACCTGAATGAGTTATCAAGGCCTTCACAGAACAGAAGGACTGGTGCTACAAAAAATAACTCTCGAAAGAAAATTGTTTAGCAAGCCACTAAGCATGCAGTTTACTGAGTAACATGTATTGCCTGTATTACAACATGCTTACAAAAATAAGAAAACAATAGGTTTAGATAAGACAAAAGGCAGCAGACTATAAAATAGTTAAAATATGGCAGGAAATCAGGTGGAAAATAATAAAAGTAATTCTCCACTAAAAATTTTAAGAGATTTCTAGCATATTAGAAATACTAAAATTTCAAATTTATTCATCAGGGGAGCGTACCGCTAGGCCCCTCTGTAAATGCAGTTTCTTTAGAATATAGTCTCAATAGGGAAATTATCCAAAATCAACTGTCAAAATGTGGATAGTGTAAAGAGGCCTTGTCAAAATGTTTTGATGCAGCAAAAATGCTGTTCTAAGCGACAGAGACTGCAATACTGGTGCAGCGCAAGGCCATTGACCCTGTCAGAGCCCACACTTGTTTTAGTGTTTATTGAATTGTGAATAAATACATTGTAAGTACTGTGATTGTTATGTAAAAGAATGCTTAACACATACAGAAGTACATAAAGGGGCCCATCACTTCCCAGAACACCTGGCCACCCCCATCACTTCCCAGAACACCTGGCCACCCCCATCCCTCCCCAGAACACCTAGCCACCCCCATCCCTCCCCAGAACACCTGGCCACCGCCATCACTTCCCAGAACACCTGGCCACCGCCATCACTTCCCAGAACACCTGGCCACATCCCCCATCCCTCCTTAGAACACCTGGCCACATCCCCAATCCCTCCTTAGAACACCTGGCCACATCCCCAATCCCTCCTTAGAACACCTGGCCACATCCCCAATCCCTCCTTAGAACACCTGGCCACATCCCCAATCCCTCCTTAGAACACCTGGCCACCCCCATCCCTCCTTAGAACACCTGGCCACCCCCATCACTTCCCAGAACACCTGGCCACCTCCATCCCTCCTTAGAACACCTGGCCACCCCCATCACTCCTTAGAACACCTGGCCACCCCCATCACTTCCCAGAACACCTGGCCACCCCCATCACTTCCCAGAACACCTGGCCACCCCCATCCCTCCCCAGAACACCTGGCCACCCCCATCACTTCCCAGAACACCTGGCCACCCCCATCCCTCCTTAGAACACTTGGCCACCCCCATCCCTACCCAGAACACCTGGCCACCCCCATCCCTCCTTAGAACACCTGGCCACACCCATCCCTCCTTAGAACACCTGGCCACCCCCATCACTTCCCAGAACACCTGGCCACCCCCATCCCTCCTTAAAACACCTGGCCACCCCCATCACTCCTTAGAACACCTGGCCACCCCCATCCCTCCTTAGAACACCTGGCCACCCCCATCCCTCCTTAGAACACCTGGCCACCCCCATCACTCCCCAGAACACCTGGCCACCCCCATCACTTCCCAGAACACCTGGCCACCCCCCTCACTTCCCAGAACACCTGGCCACCCCCATCACTTCCAAGAACACCTGGCCACCCCCATCACTTCCCAGAACACCTGGCCACCCCCATCACTTCCCAGAACACCTGGACACCCCCATCACTTCCCAGAACACCTGGACACCCCCATCACTTCCCAGAACACCTGGCCACATCCCCAATCCCTCCTTAGAACACCTGGCCACATCCCCAATCTCTCCTTAGAACACCTGGCCACATCCCCAATCCCTCCTTACAACACCTGGCCACATCCCCAATCCCTCCTTAGAACACCTGGCCACATCCCCAATCCCTCCTTAGAACACCTGGCCACATCCCCAATCCCTCCTTAGAACACCTGGCCACATCCCCAATCCCTCCTTAGAACACCTGGCCACATCCCCAATCCCTCCTTACAACACCTGGCCACATCCCCAATCCCTCCTTAGAACACCTGGCCACCCCCATCCCTCCTTAGAACACCTGGCCACATCCCCAATCCCTCCTTAGAACACCTGGCCACATCCCCAATCCCTCCTTACAACACCTGGCCACATCCCAAATCCCTCCTTAGAACACCTGGCCACATCCCCAATCCCTCCTTAGAACACCTGGCCACATCCCCAATCCCTCCTTAGAACACCTGGCCACATCTCTCCTGAGGACTGGGCCCATCCTCCATCTCCCCAAAAGGACCTCTTGTCTGTTACACCAATTTGTAATGATAAGGATGTGTCGAAATTCCTGAAAGGTAATAAGCACATGAGGATATACATAAGCACAGTCTTATTTAAATCAGTACATTTTTATATACCTCTTAACTCTTGTTGTAAGACTAGAATGCCTGCATTTCACGTCATTTTTCACATTCATAAAGGTTTTTACTAATGACTAAGTATCTCTCTGCATATTTGCCATATGACTGGTGCCGAAGTCCATATCTTTTTGACAGTTGATGTACTAATGCTCGGTCTTCTTTAGATAGTTCAGGGGAGAATTTCATGTCTTGGTCACTGGAATTGATGAAATCCAGGATGACTTTATGAACTGAGCCCTTGTGTAATGCTGTGTCTTGATTGACACCTAGCCCTTGTTTACCATCCACTCCAGTCACCATGACAGGTTCTGCTCTACCTTGGCCTTCTTTACCTTTTAAACAATGCAAAACACATGGTATAACAATCAGGCTAAAACCACAGGTAGCCCAGGCAATGGTTGCTTGTTCGTAGCTCGGAATTCGGCTGTTCTGCTGAGAGGGGACGAGTAAAGCATTTTTTGTGTGAAATGTTGTCAATAAAATTGCCTTAAAACTAAGAGGATGCCTTGTTGTTGTCAAATTGGTGAGAGAATAAATCAACATTGGGTTGAAGTCGTAATGTTTATATGTCTCTAAAGACAGTTGTTTTGACACTAGAAGTGACTGCTAAGCAGAATCAAAACCGTTGGTTACCTATTCCGCCTGAGCCTTTCCAGCCCATCTTACGTAAGAGCTGGTTGCCCAAGTTTGACTCTGGGATAACTGATGCTTCCTCGTATGCCTTCATAGTCAGCTCTGTTTTTGTGACTTTAGTGGCGGCATCGTGATCGATTTTTCTTTTCTTGACAACGGGCTGACAGGCTTTTAACACATCAAGCGCGTTCTCGGCAGCATTTCTCTTAGCATCCTTCTTGTTTGATGCTTCGCCCGTGGCTACTAGTTTATCTTGAATAATCACAGCACAGGTAAACAGATTTGTGGACTGCAATTCTTGGAAATTAATAGTCTTTTTCGATTTTTGTGCACTTTCAGTCAATATGCTGATTGGGTTCAAGTTTTGAACCTGATCAGAAGGCTCATATACAGAAAAGTTTTCGATAATAATAGATCTTTTTGGTGGTCTTTTCTCAGGCTTAGGCACCGGCGGGCATTTCGATTCCATTTCATTGACAAGACTTTCGACTTTTTCAGGATATCGACAACCAAAGAATTTCATATTCGACCAGCACATCGCAAGTGAGGCAAGCCTATCTTCTGGATATTCATCTCTCCAAGTTTCTATAAAATTTCTGCGTGAACGCCACTGAAAGTCAGTTTCCCAAGAGTATGCTTCGTCCGCCATTTTGAACTTTTCTGTGCAGTGTAACACAATCACTCATACCGCTGACTCAAATACTGAGTTTTCATAATAAACCGCCGGCTTCCACAAAAAGATATACAGAGATAGCCAATACGCTAATATCACAGAATTTTCGTGCTTTCTCACCACCAATGGTTAATCTCTGTACAGTTTTGCCTCTCACGAAGCGGATGGAGTGGCGGTAATGTGAATATCCAGTGTTCACCGCTATGATTGCGAGGAAAGTCATGCGCAAATCTCAAAACGTCTCGCCGATTTTTGTAAGATTATTGTCATCATGGCAAGCGAGAGATAATATTTTCAAGAATACTCCTTCGAGACCAGCAGAGTGCAGATTTTTCATTACAAGTTCTCCATTCTTTTCTGTAGAAAAGAAGTCTTCCCAGGTAAATAGAAGGCTAATCCCCCCATACGATACCCATCATGCAATAGTGCAACAACTTAGCCAGGATGCACAATTAGAAAAGACTGACCCCAGTGTACACCACTTTGCTATGATTGAAAGACTGCATGACCTGGAGGAGCGATATCGTGTCCGTGGCTATTCACTCCTGCGCTGGGGCCTGGGACTGGTTGTTATGGGAGTGATCAGCCTGTATTTGTTCCGTGAAGAGCTCCGTGAGAATGTTGCTGACGAAGTAGCTGATGTTGCCAGCCGCTCATTAGGTATGCTGCCTATATACTGATTAACAACTTCAGGGGGGAGATCATTAACCCAAAGATTTAGCCTGATTATTAGAAACATACAGTGCCATAGTAGGACTGTTATGCTGGGGGGGTGGGCATGCCCCCCCTGGTTTTTTCTAAAGTAATATGGAATGATCAGAAGGAGGGTGGCTATGCTTCACACCACACCCCAGTATCTCAAGATCTGCTACAGCCCTGAAAGAATATATCCATCTGGGTACACTATCATAAATGTCTGAAAATCAAGTTCTTCATGCTTCTTGACAGCTCTAATGCCTTTTTATGTTTCAATCTAAAACTAGTTTTTTTTTCAACTCACCACTACTGGAAAATTCTTGTCAAAGGGAACCTTTTTGAATCCCTTCTCCTACCATAGCCCTCTATTTGGCTTGAAAAGTCTAGTAAGTAGGCAAGGCCCTGGAATGTTGTTCTTTTTATTTACTATTGCAAATGCATGCAAATGAACATAGACAATTGAATTTGTTAATTTGCATGCATTTGCCACATGAATGCAGCTTGTGCTTCAGTCTTACTTCATATGATAGTCAGGGAACAAGTTACTGAACGAAAAGACAATTGTATGTTACTGACCTGAGCCAACCAAAATAATTTCCAAAGGAAACCAATGATCAAGGACCAGTTGACTTAACTCAAGCAGCCTGATTAATATTTCTAGATAATTTGATTCTGGTCAGCTTTGCAAACAACCAAGGCTTTTCTAAGCACTGGCTCCAGGACTACTGGGGCATCACTCTCTAAGTCTAAGCAGCTATCAGGCTGCAAATATATTAATTGAAGCTGGTGACTTGCATGTGGGAACTCCCTAGTTTCTCATGTTCAATGATTAGTTATTATCTGTTCACATATTTGTTATGCGTATCAACTATAAAAGAATTGTTATATTCAAACATGGAAAATATAAAATAAATGAAATAAATGCTTCCCTATTGCAATGCATACTTGGGTTATTGCCATACTTCTCTTTGAGTAAAATTAGATATAGTCAAAATTATATTGTGATGATCATCATAGCTGGTTGCCAGCAAGCTCTTGTAAAATAGAGCTGGTATTATTGATGAGACAGTTGCTTACGGGAGCTTATTACAGAGATACATATTGTATGGTGATTAAAACATTGATCATATACCATTTTATTTTATATGTCAGGTGATGAAAATGTTGTAAATAAAGCAAACGAAGTTACCAAGCAAGTGCTTCAGGATATCATCAACGACCCAGAAACAACACGCCTTGCAAGTAACTTTGTGATGAGCGTGTTGGGCCAAGATGATGTTCGTAAATCTGCCGTGGAACTAACTCTTTTCGTACTCCAAAATCGTGAGACTCAGGCCAAGGTCAGTGAAGTAGCTGCACAGACACTAAAGGACTTGATCAATCATCCTGAGATGCGTGAAATATTTCTGGAGTACATCAAACGGCTGTTGCTTGATGAAAGCACTAAAGATGTGTGTAAGGATTTACTTCAGGGAGTTATCAATGACCCAGTAGTCAAGAAATTTATGGAGGAATCATTTGGAGATCTTGTGGCTTCCTCTGTTGTTAGAAATAAGGCTGTTGAGCTTGGTAAGACTGTAACACATGAGGTTGTCAGCGATATTGAAATACAAAAAGAGACCGGGGATGCCCTGTGGACAGTGGTGAAAAAGACTGTAACACCAAGCTGGTTTAGCACTGAAGAGTGATGACCATCTTGATCATGTGATCTTTCTCATGCCAGTTTGGAGTCTGCCATCCTGAATTCTGGATGTATTTTTCTTTAATGATTTTAGAGAAAAAGAGCCATATTCTAAAAGATCACTTCTATTTAAAATGACATTCTAAATCTATCACAAGGTCTTTTGGCTGCCTTTTTAAGGATCACAGCGCCCTGTTGCGCAAAATGCAACTTTGCAACTTGTTACATTCTGTACTATGATTTTTTTTTCTTATCATGATTTATTTTTCAGTAATCTTCATGTACACACCAGGTGCATAGTGCTTGTCATGTACAAACTACATGATGTGCGCAGTGTTCGTCATGTCCACACAAAGATCGAACGCGATGTCACACAGTAATGAGACTTCAAAACCACTTGTTGTTGTTGTGAAGCACTCAGTCTTCCTTCTAGAATCATTTTTTGTGTGTGTGCGTTTTAAGATAATAGCCCGGTTTATTAAAACAAAACTTGTAAATAGACGTGACACTGCGGCGCGACAGGCAAAACACTTTTCAAAATGTGTCAGAACAAATTCCCGGGACTTTCCCGCGGGTTTTACAAGTCGGGAAGTGAAAATAACTCTTTGCGTTCTAAGCGGCATAGCAAGAGTAAGAAAGCAGTTTAGGAGTGTGTTTAAGTTGTAAACCAACAAGCATAAGTAGATCGACAATTAGTGAAAAGTTTACTCTTTTCGAGAAACTTGGATTCTTGAAATGTGTGACTTCCAAGGTGAATTCCAATGTCTTCGTTCGTGTGCAGAATTTTTGTTAAATGCACTGTCAATACTTTTTGCAGAGTTCTCCGTTTAAACGAAAAGAAATTGATCGGTAGCATCTATAGGTTATTTTTTTTTCCTTTTTCGGTTTTTCTTTTTCGGTTATTTCTTCTTTTTTTTTTCTTGTTCTCCAATGTTTTCATCGTTCGAACCGATTCAACAGTGCGGAACATTACCATTTTTGGTTATATTTGATAAACAATCTGATTAACCAATCAGAGATGAGTATTACTATGCCCAGTCTCACGCGGACACGCCTCAACTCAGAGTGGGAAAACAAAATGGCGGTTCCGTTGAATCGGGAAAACCATGTTGAACGCCGCTTTTTAACTCTCTGCTAGCAGTGATTTCTTCTTATCTGTTTAAGCAGGGATTTCACCGACTCAGTGCGTCATATATACCCTATTTGTGTTGTTTCTCATCGGCAACAGACCTCATTTGCAGGGTTATTTTTACGACTTCACCGAATCGTACTGTAATGAACGCGGAAGGGTAAGCCACTGCTAGCAGGCTATAACATTGATCACCAATTATCTAGTTGTACGTTTCATCAAGTCATACAAATGCACAAAATTTCCCTGGATTTATCTTGCTTTCGCACTCGGAATAAAGTCACTCCAAGAAAAATTTTAGCTGGGATATTGAAACTAAAAGGAATCTTATACAGAATGGCAGCGAGTCTCATTAAAAAAAAATGAAGCTAAATCGTATACAGATTGGCCGCGAGTCACTGTTTATTGTATGCAATTTAAAGACACTACATGAAAGTACTGACTGTCCCTCCCGAAATTAGTGAAACCTATTAGGGAGTAAATAGTTCTAGTTCTAAGTTCCTGGAATAAATAGATTTGCTATGATCAGTAAATCTCAGGGATGGCAGTCATTATTCATTGCTGCATTACTTTGCTATTACTCGTTGTAAAAAAAATCCTTACCACAAATGCTCACATTATGGCTTTTTTTATAAATGGATTCTAGAGGGGGCACTTGTTTGAGGGGCTATGTAATGTACTTATTCAATGAGGGGTGTATGTATACCTCAGTGTCAGAACCATCCCCAAAGGACTTCATTGCATCCAGCTCTGTTTTCATCATCATTCATTTTATTAAAAAAAGGAAGTTTTGTGACACAAATCGTGCTTAATACACAGGTTCTAACACCAAGTTATTGAGGGTGTATTTCATTGTGTGTGCAGACAAATGGAAAAAGGCATAAAGTGTAAACAAGGGTGAGGAAAAGGCATGGTAAGGGCAAAGGGTATGTCTAATTGGGGGTGCTCAAAATTAATGACATATTTCTTATTAGTAACTGTACTGCGAAACTCCCGCCCTGTCTTAAGAAAGTTACACACCCTATTTTGACTTGGACTGTAACTCAGATTTTGTTGTTTATCTAATTACTTGCTCTATGTGTAGCAAGCAATACGTAGGGTCTACTATCAATAGTTTTAGGAAGCGTTTTAATAATCATAAAAGTAGGTTAAATAAGCACCCTAGTTTACAGGTTAGTGAAAGAGTTAAGGATGACCTTATCTATCAACATTTTCATTGCGACAATCATTTAGGTCTTAATAATGTTATGGTACAACTTATAGATAAGTGTAACTCTGAGGCTCAGCTTAGGGAAAGGGAAGGCCAGTGGGCTTATCGGCTTAAGTCTATCTACCCGCGGGGTCTTAATAGTGATGACTTTTTTTGTAGTAGGAACCCACGTAGAGATGTGTAAATTCTTTTTATCCATAGCGCGCGCTATTCTAGAAAATGCGCGTTTTTGTCAGTTGTAATGTTTTTGGGTCTCGCGCCACTATTCTGATGTAAATAAGCTTGTAACGATTCACCTTCTTCAGTCTGCCCTGAAGAAGTCTTATTAAAGACGAAAATTTGGCAGAGTCGATTTCCAGTTTTTGGTGTATGGTATATTTTATGTATAGAACTCAGGTTTGGGTATTTTTTATTTTTTTTTTTTTGGGGGGGGGGGGCTAATTTGACAAAAAGTCCTTATCGCAAATGCTTATTTTAGCATATTATGCCCTTCTTTTTACCCCTCTTGTACCAGGTTTGATTACTAGGCCTTGGAGATTCTAGGAGTATGATTGTGCAGTCATAGATATCATACTGTATGGAAAATAAATATTTATATTTGGTGATACTTCAGGAGCATTTTTTATCTCAGTGCCTATTGCACAGAGTTTGTTTGTTGTCTTTTTTATAAAAATGGAATAAAATTGATTTTATTTAATAAGCAAATCTGAGAGTTGAAGCTCCCTTATAGCAAGATTTTGTATGCTTGGGCTATAGAATTTAGGTTTGGTTATTTATTTGGGAGGTAAGTTTCTATGCTTGGTATATTTTATGTATATAGAACTCAGGTTTGGGTATTTTTGAGGATGATTAGGGGGGGGGGGCTAATTCATCAAAAAGTTCTTATCACAAATGCTTATTTTAACATATTATGCCCCTCTAGCATTAGATTTTAGAGGGGGCACTGGTTTGAGTGGATATGTAATGCGCTTACTCAATGAGGGCTATTTTATGGTGTGTGCAGACAAATAGGAAAAGGCATAGAGTGTAAAATTAAAGGTTGAGAAATGCATGGTAAGGGGAGTGAGGTTGTGATGACTGAGGGCATGTCACATGTGGTGTGCTCACACAAGGTGCGAAGACAAGGAAGTAAAATTGTACCAGGTTTTATGACTAGGGCCTTGGAGGTGAGGAGGATAGAGTTTTTTTTTATAAAAGAGAATAAAAAGAAATTAAATTTGATAAGCAAATTTTCCTTCTAAAACTTTTTTACGGGACTGGCAAGTTTCAAGCTTTTGTATGTTTTAAGAATAGAACTCAGATTTGGGTTACTTTTTTTTTGGGGGGGGAAGAGGGGGGGCTATCTATTCTTGGTGGAGTTTTGGGTATAGAGTTCAGATGCAGGTATATTCTTAGGGGTGGCACGGTTCCATTCTTTTGGGGGCATAAAATGTTCGTATCTGTCGGAACCAACAGTCATGTTTACAGCTAGAGTGCCCCCCCCCCCCCCATGTTGTTGTGGTGGTCGCAGGGCAAGACATTTAGCTAAAGAATGATAAGAAGCGAACCCCCGAGAGACAAGGGTAGGGTAAAATGCTTTTCGGCTAAATGTTGACACAAATTTTCATACCTATTCTTCGGCGATTTTTCCCTGTTGTATAGACGTTGGGCCTTGACTCGCACTTTCGTCCTCACAATTCAACCTCCGCTCTTCTCAACTTTCACCATACCCTGTGGGCACTCGTTTCGGCTTGTGGTGAAAATTGTTTTAGTATGCCATGATCCTCATTTATCCTAGTTTAGTCCTGTCAAGGTCCTAAGCCGTAGAATTTGGTCCATCACACTCATATTTCTCTTTTTCTAAACGTAAACATTACGAAAAGAGTTCGGTTTTACGGCAGTCTCCAATAAAAGCGCTCAATTTGAAAAGGTTTCCCAAACGATATTTTACTTTCGAGCACAGGAACTCATTAATCAAATATCAAACTTGGTATAGAGCAGGATATTTTGCTGTTTTGGTCGATTTTTGCGATGCGACGTCTCGCTAACAAAACAAATTCAAGTTTCAAACTCCGCGCGGCCATTTTGAATATTTGCATAATAAGTAGGTAAATCGATATAACCAAAAATAGTAATGTACGGCACTGTTCAAACTCTTAACGAAGCGCCGCGTTGTTACTCGTTGATTCTGAGTTATAAGTTATAAGAAGTCAATAAAATATATAAAGAAGTTAATCGTAAGCTAAAAACTGTCTTCAACCCTTTCTTTACTTGCATTAAGTTTGGCGATTCGGCAAGTTTTGTTGAGTTCATTCGAGGGACGGGGTTCTCGGCAAAAATGTTGTTTTCGGTTCGAACACGGGTTACGTTACTTGGTTACGCTTTTCTTTGATTACGATCTGCTTATAGGCATTGAGCAAGGAGATCTTTTTGTTGAAGGTTAGCGAAAAAAATAGCATTCGTTTGGTTCTGTATTCCTGTTCTATTATGAGATTTCGGTTAATGAAAGTTTTCTGTAGTTTTCTGTAAAAAAAAACTACGTAATCTCGGTTTTGTTGTGAGCGAGCTGTTATTCATCCGAGTATTAAATGTTGTGTTGAGTTACGTTATTCTGAGATGTGGTCTCACTACTGTACACTTCGATTACTAGCCACATAATAAACTGCATAACAAAGGAAAATTCCACGCAGTGAATGGACTGCACTTACTGGTTTTCCACGCAGTAAAAGTGTGTGTATCGAACGCCAAATCCACGCTGGGGAATGTTAAAATACTTTCAGTCTGTACTGTAGGTGATGGGCGTAGTGCTCGTCATGTACACACTAGGTGATGTACGTAGTGCTTGTCGTGTACACACTAGATGATGTGCGCAGTGCTTGTCGTGTACACACTAGGTGATGTGCGCAGTGCTCGTCATGTACACACTAGGTGATGTGCGTAGTGCTCGTCATGTACACACTAGGTGATGTGCGCAGTGCTCGTCATGTACACACTAGGTGATGTGCGCAGTGTTAGTCATGTACACACTAGGTGATGTGCGCAGTGTTAGTCATGTCCACACTAGGTGATGTGCGCAGTGCTCGTCATGTACACACTAGGTGATGTGCACAGTGTTAGTCATGTACACACTAGGTGATGTGCGCAGTGTTAGTCATGTACACACTAGGTGATGTGCGCAGTGCTTGTCGTGTACACACTAGGTGATGTGCTCAGTGCTTGTCGTGTACACACTAGGTGATGTGCGCAGTGCTCGTCATGTACACACTAGGTGATGTGCACAATGCTCGTCATGTAGGTAAATCGATATAACCAAAAATAGTAATGTACGGCACTGGCGACACGCGAGCGAAATCCCATTGCTGACGATTGTTGGTTTGTTTTACCTGCTGCATTGCGAAGTTAAAATCATTTTTATACATTAATTTTAAGCAAATAGAAAGGGATGGGATATGTTATTCAGTAAATATGTTTTTATTTATAATCAAATGAAAAAAACTCGTACCAGACGACAGAATTTTTGAGTGATACGAACTATGCCCGATGCTACAAGACTACTCCCACTAGGTGCAAACAGAAAATACCATATAAATCAATAAATTTTGAAAATGTGTAGTCTTTTCTGTGCATATTATATGCATAAGTAAATTTGTAGTCGTCTTAGAAAAAATCATGAACATTGGGCCCTCTGCAAAAAAGATGGAGCAATTTTAATATGAAGTGATACTGAACTGGTCACCGTACTGTACTTAAATATTAGATGAAACTATACAATGAAAACTGATGCTAAACCACTTTCAACTTCCATTTGTTTTTAGATTCAGTTCTGAAATCCTGTCGGTCCATGTCCATACATGCCCATACAAACGTGTTGGAAAAACTTTGATTGCATTTGACTTGAATGTAGGACGTGCGAACTCGCATGAATTTCGCGCCAAACACTCTGAACCCATCACCAAAAATACCACCAAGACCAGGCCGATGAATTTCCCGCCAAACACTCTGAACATATGACCCCCAATAAGGCAGAGAAAAGTGAAGGAAATATTTTGGGCGTAGTTTTTGTTTTATAGCGTAGCATATAAAATTTCTTAATTAAATAAGAAAATTTATAACGAAACTTGATATATTGAAAACACAGAGGTATAAATCAATTATATGATTATGATGTTACAGTTTTTTTTTTTCAGAACAGATAGTGGTTCTAATGTCTTTTATGAATTATAAACGTGAATGTTTCACGTGTACCCACTAGTATATAACTATATCTAAGTATTTCTTTCAAAGATGCGTTGTCAGCCACACCATTGTTATCCTTTTGACTTAAAATATTGGAAAGTTTTTCGACTTCATTTGCGAATTTCCATCGAGAACATCGCCAAAGCTTCCTAAAACTAGTCGATGGAAACTAATGCTTTATCACACTTGGTATTTTGCCAGGAGGACACAACGACGGCTAACAAAGAATCTCTAATCAGTGTCTCAGCACTTAATGGAAGTCCAGCGGTTTTTGCGGCCGAATCTAAACGTAACTACCGCATTTTTCTTCTAGGTCAAAGAAAGATAGCGCTGGGTCCTTTTGCGGGAGCTAGTGGGAGCTCAACATAAATACTCTAATAATTTTCCTTGATAAATAAGTATACTTAGTAATCACTATAACTGACTTACATATAGTATTTTACTCTCATGGCTGTTAAAACGCAACCTGATTCTGTATATGAAAGCAAATGTATATTGCTATAACAACAAACCCATTTATTATTATACGCGTTTGTAATGACATATTTCTACTGAAATAGAGTGGTGTTTAAGAGTAATAGTCAAGCCACAACAAAGACATTACAGTGTATTGAAAAGACAAAGACATTACAGTGTACTTAATAAACTACGGATTTTTGAAAACCACTCTATAAGAAACATAATAGTGCTGACAATTTCAAAATTCATCAAATATTTTAAACTAGACTTTGATTATTTGGAATGAGTATATTAAACTTGGGAACCTCGCAAGAACAAGCGATTTGATTGGTTCAGAAACTCGGGATCAAATGCAATTTACACCTATTGCAATTATCCTCAATGGAAATTGTATAATAATTATTTATTATATCGAAATTATCAACATTTAACTTCTTGTTTTCTAATTGAGATGTTTGCAGACAAAGGGAATGTTTGTCAGAGCGATAAGAACGTTGCACTGTCAAAGAACCCGATAGATAATACTTCTGCTACTGTACAAAATAATATAGTTACAATAATTGATTCATATTTGAAATAGGCGGAGACCCAGACATCTAAGCGCCTGTTCACTAGAGCTCTAAAGAAGAAAAACACATTCACACCATCATCCAAAGTTACCTCTTTTACCAAGAGGTAACTTCAGTTACGAAAAAATGTTCTCTGGACTAGTTTGTTCGGAACTGTACACGCAAGTATCACGTATCAAGCAAGTCGACTTGTCTGGATTTGCGCCTTTATGTATATTAATATAAATAATCAAAACTCTATAAGAAATCATACAGGGACTACAACTAGTAATAGAAAAGCGCTGGCGCCTGGAGGATGATACCACCAACACGCTCAATTGAATTGGTACAAAAGCAGAGACATATGGACTTTGATTCATTAAAAATAAGCAGCAAAAATAGCAGAGCAATCTCGTACCCAGTCGCTAACAATCACTCGCCGTGCGCAAAGCTTTCAAACAAAGTGTACAATGACTTTATCGCGAATTGCAATCACGCAATATGCGCAAAGGCTTAATCACCCAATGGCGCACAGTAATTGAGTCATCAAAATCCGTAAAATACCCATAGTGCGCAATATCGCAATCATAAAAGGCTCTAATCACTCCGTGGATCAATATAATAAATGGCGCGCAAAAACACTCCTTGTAACGCTTTACTTGCCGGCGTCGCGTCCGACGACAGCATTACATTCTTTATCACGTCTTTTGAGAGCGTGCCGCAGGCAAAAAGTCAGCGTGCGCGTTCAATCAAACGTGCGCGAGGTGGCGTCCTTTTGCCAGCGTCGTGGATCGTGGATACAAATCACCCTAACACTCATGCCTTGCGACCCCTCTGACCGTTAGCGCCTGGATACGAGACTAATTGCAAATAAAGTAGCTGTCCCTGCGTGAGTGCGGCGTCAATTGTTAAGACACTCCTGCTGCAGAGTCTTGAATGTGGAGGAGGAGAGGAAGCGGGGGTAACAGTCCTGGTACATGACGTAATACACGTGCTGCTGTGCCTTGCTGAAGGTTTCTTTCGTCGGTTGGGATATCTCGTCGTCTATGACCTGACGCGTCTTGTGGTCGATGCTCACCTGTGAGCGTCAAGGTTAAGCTGGATTAAAGGATTGAGTATTCCAAGAGCCGGCTAGCAGGCTAAGAAATTCAAGAACTCCAGGATTCCAAGAATCCTCAATCACAGAGGTGTAGAGACATGTAGGGAGACGTGCGATAAGGCATGAGAGATGATTTGTCGTTTTATTCAACGGTTACGAAGTTTATATTACGTAGTGTTGGTTTGCGAAGCCAAGGCCATTACAATGGGTGGGGCCGTGGGGGCACGCCCTCCCTCCCCCCAATGTTTTCAGAAACAATAAGGAAATGACCAGAAGGGGTGTGACTGTGCCTCCCCATTAGTGGCATTATCTTAAAGGATCGAATAGTAAAAAAAATATTTTGGCCACAGAAAATGGTTCTATAGCGACCCTTGTTGTTATAGATAGTCTCTATCAGGGACTTTGTCAAGCAAGCTTCTTAGCTACAACTAAAACCGATGAGACAAAAATTTTAGCGTGCCCCTTTCAGCGTGGACTGACCTCTTTTGGCGATTCTGTAGAAACATAGTCGTTATATATTGTTTGCGCGAGGTTCTTTACACTCGCAGGTTCAGTCTCTTTCTTCAGTCGCTCCACGGCAAGCCAAAACAGCAGGTTCTCCTCGGAGTATTCGCTCTTGAGAAACTCGTGAAATACTCGTATCCCGTCTGTGGAATTCAGAAATTCATATGGTTATATGTCTATTGAGCAGGCGCGTACATAGAGGAGTGTGCAGGGTACGCTTCCACGAGTACATATCAATACGAAGGGCACTACACGCGGGGAATATGCTTGATATGAACGCCTCGACTAAGAGGAAAAATTGAATAAGGCGCTCATTCGAGCGATTAGTACTTTAATGCGACTTGCTACTGTGGTCTTAGAATCGTTGACTGACAACGACTTCGAAAGCTTGGAAGTTTTTGCTGGTTTCTGAAGCTCCTATTGGTCACGGTAGTGCGTTTTGGACTACAAGGGCCCAAGGATGTAGAGCTTGGGCAGCTCAGTCCCAGGCCTCCGGTCTGGTTTCCCGTGGATCGTAAGAGTTGTGACGACTACGTCCTTGCGGTTTATCTACGAACACAGGAATCCCAGCATGGATGACAGTGGCTAGACTGAACACAGGAAACTCGGTAAGAACCCAGGGATTAGGCCAAGCACACGAAACCTAGTCAGTTCGACAGAAACTAGTCTAAAGCCTGGAAAAACAACGTTTCAGAGACAAGGAATGTGAAGAAATAGAGAGGTGAAAAAAAAAAAATATTGCCTTATTGCCCTACCCCTATTTTTTTTTATGCGACGCTCTCCTAAATCTACCCCCCCCCCCCCCCTCACCGATAGTGTTTACTTACTTTTCGAGCTCAATAACCTCTCAAACGATCTTCCCCATTCATTAATCTCCTCACTGCTAGGCCTGTAAATTCACAAACAGGGTACAGTTATTAGTAAGTGATTATCAGCAAATCTTCTAATGTACTTAGGTATAAATTGTTAGCAAGCATTATTTTAGTGATGGTGTTCAAAGCGCCTATACCAAACTCCCGTTCCCGAAGTTTGTTTATCGAACACCATAAAACAAAAAAATAAATATATTTTGTAACGATATTATGATGTTTAGGACATTTTTGTAAGCTTATATTCCTTTTTTTTTTTTTTTTTTTTTGCAGCGTACACCACAAAATCTAAATATATTTGTAACGATCATTATGATGTTTAGGGCATTTTTGTATACCAGGCTGGTATAGCATTAGATTTGTTGAGATTAATCTGACAGGAAATGAGATATCATCATCCTCGGGCCCCCCAGAGCGTCGAGGCCGGCGGAAGGGGATGGGGGAGGGGACGAGAGAGAAGATAAAGGAGCAATAGGGGCGAGATTCTTCCTCCTTTCTCTCCCCCCCTCCCCCCCCCCTCCCCCCTTCGCCATCTAGTTCTCGCGCCTCGTAACGCAGACTTCGACGCTCTGGGTTCCCGAGGATTCTATGTCCTCTCAATACGTCTAAATATATCGCTCAGAGAGCTTCGACTGTAGCTTATAATACAATAATAACTTGGGCCAGAAGCAGTTTTCAAAATGAAGAAATTCCAATGTTTACAAAAACATCGCTTAGATAATGATAATGACTTCTGGTGGGAATTGGAAGAATCAACGTAAACATTATCACAGGTGTAAAATTTACTAATCTGCTGGGCACTTATGCGCCTTTTTTTGCTCTTCGTTAATGCCAGGGTCTAAACTACACCTTTTGTTGCTGATATAAGATAAAATGCAAAGCATGGGTAGCCTGTGGTAGAAATCAATAGCAAATTATGCGTATGTTATGAAACAAGCCAATATCTTTAAGTACAAAACTAATACACAACTTCCAAGGCTTTTTTACCCTCTTTTATTGTTAAAGCACTTTGTAGACAAATTAACAGTCGTTTTCGTTTACAAGTTAAAAGACTAGACGCGCGCTTCCTTGAATCCTGCCTAATGAGATAGGAGAGCGGCCTAAATGGATTATTCCACTGATATAGTCCTCATGATCGCCTTATGCTAACTTATGCTAATGACGATCAACTAACTGCTTGATGTTTTACATCAAGCAGTTTTTTTTCAGTACTATACACCTAGCAATATTTTTAAAATACACAATGCCTTGTGGATTGTAGATAAAATAGGGAGCGAAAAGCGGGAAATTGTGATGTTCTTGTATTCCTACCTTGGGTTATATCGACTTGCTGGCTCCATATTTGCCACACGACTTCTACTTCCAGGCCTGGAACGAAAACAGCTAGAGTCAAATACCGGCGATGATTGGTACAAAGCGCGCAAGATGTGTTTACAGCAAACCAAAGTTTAACCGAAATCGGCGCTCGGAGGTGTGAGAAGATTAATGTTGAATGCCAATATTTGGGCTCTTGTTATTGTTATTATTACATAGTATCTTACAACATGGTAGCAGTTTGCGTTTAGCTGAGTGACCGTCTCAATGTTGCTCCTATCCAGTGCATCCAGATCATAGATAACGGTTTGTATTTTGATGAACATTAACTAATACATGGTAGTTTTTTCCGGGTTATTGAATGTGTCACTCATTTAAGTTTTTTTCCTGTGACACAATAGATCCGCCCATAAAAAGGGATATCATTAATTTGCATAAGACTAATAAATCTATCAAAAGCAAATCATACGTGGTAGGGGCTCTTTAAAAAAAGGTATTAAATAAAAGCATTTGAAATGAATAAAAGGAATCCCGTGGTGACAGTTGTTGTTAGCATTTGTGTGAGACAGTAGAAGAGTAATAACACAAGACAAGAGACACGAGCATAAAGAAAGCCCAGTCTTCTTGGAATTTTTTAGCCGCTCGTTTTTCAATAAAAACAACGGGTCACGTTTTGCCACTGAAAAAATACAGATGCCGTTAATTACTTAAAGTTGCACATAAAACACATGGATTCACAAGTCTATTAAATCAATACGTCACTGTAAGCGGCATCAAAAAGCATTTGGCCCGAAACTCGTAAAGTGATTAAGGGTTACCTAACAACACATATAAAATAGACGTGAATGTGGATTGATTTATATGAAATAGCGGTTTTCTGCGCGTGGTAAATGGTCACCAAGCGACTTCTATCTGTGGATGAGCCCTCGGGGAGAAAGAGTAAAAGAGATCTCATCATGAAAGCGTATCTATTCGAATCGACCGTGATAACAATTCACAAACTTTTTACGTGCGATAACCACAGATAGCCGCCATCAAAAGTAGACTAATCGCGCCATGACTACAGCGGCGGTGAATATTAATAGCACGTGAATGATAAACACAGAGAGCAGTACGTTTATTTCGCGGGAGATCTCTTATGATCTTTCGAAGGTGGTTTCTAGCCATAATGGTTTCTAGCCATGGTGGTTTCTAGCCTTAATCCACGCCTGCATTGCAGGCGTTTACCCGGTGTTTTTATAGCGAAAAACCGGCCTCGATGGATTCATACCCGACATCTTGGATTTTCAGCAAAAAATGAAGAACGTTTTTCATTTTCCTCAAAATCCAAGATGGCGGCTATAAAAATAGTTTTAGTCCTGGCGCGTTTTTACGAGTGGTTACAGGGGGCACGCTTACCCCCTGGAACCCTACAAAGCTTTGGTTCACACCAGGACGCAAGTGCAACGCACGGAATTTTCTGATTCTCACTGGAACACAATCGCCATAGAAAGCAACTGATGATTTCGTGCGCCTGTATTTGACCGATTCTCACTGTTTGGAAGTTTTGTTTTCGCTTGGGTCTTGAGTTTGCATCTCAGTCAGATCCAATTTTAAAGGGTTCGCCAAATCGTAGACATATTGTACTGTTTTTTTTTCTTATGTCATTCAAATTTATGAAGCTTCATGCCTCGTAAATTAAAAAGATCAAGATATAGAGAAAAGCTGCTCATTTTGGCGTGAACTCACTCACTTTCTCGGGGGTCTGATCACTCGCTACATTCACTCATTAGTTCGCTTGCTAACAATAAATATTAACGTATTCAGCTCATTTTCACTTTGAAGGGAAACTTCAGAATCCCCGCCAAAATTGTTATACAAAAAAAACTGACACCGTCATTTTTTTTTTTTTTTTTTTTTTTTTTTTAATACAATAAAATAAGCTGATGTGGCGGGGTATGAAAAAAGAATGATGAATGGAGTTGCTGGCTGAGGTTGAAATTCAACCGCGGTCTCGATGACTGTGTCGAATGATCAAACAGTTTTTTTTTCATTATTATTGGCAAGTCTATCATATTTGTAAACTGCCTAAAGGAACTATTAATTCTTGGCTGTTATTAGCACTTCGCAGCATGGCACTAACTCATCAATGAATTTAAGGAAATAGCTCGGTTCAACATGTTAACACGCCAACGGCGATATTGCCATGAGTTTAGAAATTTTGGCCCTGTTTTCATTGGAAAATACCGATTGCTAATTAATGATTAACGTCAATTAAAATAGATTGAGCCAGTCTCGTGGATTTATTTTCTAAATCTGTGTAAGCACACACCGCTGTAGTTTTCAATAGTAATGTCGTAGTTACTTAATAGACGGTGTTCACACATTAACTCCTTTATCGCCCTAGCTTCACACATTAACTCCTTTATCGCCATAGCTATTCTACTGACAAACATGTTTTCGTTGAGCGACCACTTGTTTTGCCGTCAGGCGAGAATGGTCTCTGGGTTTATAGATTGATATGAGATATGTGCATTTCTCGCTTTTTAAAAGTATGCAAAATGATACGCTACATGTGTTTTTATCTAGCAACCTTAGGGAATTATATGATCGTAAATTCAGAGGGAAATAGACCTTTCAACATTTCTGACCAAATGAAATGGCTTTTGATTGATTACAATTTTATATCATTGTGAAAAGGCTTTTCAGAGGGGAAATAAGAATTTTAGATATAATTTCTTGTTTTTTTTTTTCTATTTGTTGCACAAGTTTTATTGGGGTTTTTATTTTATTTTTTTAGCAGTGTTCGATACTCTGGCCCGAGGAAATTTGAAATCCAACATCGGCAAAAGGCAAAGATAAACACGTCACTTATCACAGACCCAAAGAAGCCGAAACCTTGGTGCGAAAGCTAAATATTTTAATTAAAAAAAAACACGGTGTCTTGAAATCAATCACTTAGAAACATACCTTTAAATAGGCCCTAGTGAAGAGAATGAGTAGCTATACGGCGAAGCTATGAGAGGTCCCTTAAATACGAACTTAAAAATCAACTTAAGGACTCCACGAGGCTCACACGACGTTTTCTAGAGGAAAACTGTTTTCTAGAGGAGTCTGTGGCATTTCCCCACTATAGCCCGGAAAGAGCCATGTCTCCTGGTCTGGCTTCCGCAACGCTTCACGCCGCGAGAAAAATGCCTTTTGAACTCAAACCGAATGGGATTTATTCATTCGAAACGGTTCATGCAAATTACGAGAGAGCAAAGTTGAATTTGACAGTCACGTGACACATTCGGTAGGGCCATGAAAATCGATCTGATTTAGCAGGTTCTTTTGGGAAAAAAATAACAGTCGAGATCAGAAATGTGGCTTACAAAATATTGAAAGATATCCAGTTTGGCGTGGTGATGTTTTAGCGATCTTGTTGTCTTTTCTTGCTGTCGATATCCTTGAAACGCATGGATAGCAATGCAAAATAATAATAAAAATCTAGACTCAACAATAGAGACAAAGACTTACACACAAATCATCCTTCACGAGAAGCGTTGAAGATACCAGTCTCGAGTTAGTCCCAAAGACAGCACAATTCCGCTTCAAAACCTGTCTCTACTCTATCATCAGATGGACCATATCTTTGATATTCAAATTCTCGATTCCTCGTCACCACTTATGGTTCCTTTAAAAAGCATTGAATAAATAAACAGAGATGCGGTTAAGATGCGAACAAGACGCGACAATTATTCACTCGGACGCAACTATAACCGCATCGAAGCGCGCTCCATATGGTTTCTCACTTCTGTAATGTTTAAGCAGCTATAATAGCCGCGTCCAAAAACATACAAACGCATATATTACATAGACGCAGAATGGCTGCTTTGTTATTTAGAAAAGTACGTCACAACTGACAAACTTCCGGCGGTAATACATGCCAGTTGATATACGTTCGCATTTCCGTAATTGGGTACTTTTTCGTTTTATTAGTTGTAACAAGATATTTTTAAAGGAATTCATGCCAAGGTAAATAAAAACCCGCTATCTCCTTGTTATTAGTTCCGTAAAGCTAGGGTGATCTTCTGCAACAAAAGTGCATTTATCAAGCTCCTTCACACAAGAGAAACACCCCTTATCAAGATTTCATAATGACCGAGAAGACATTGTCGTCGCCGCTTGACCACGTGCGGTAACACCAATAGTTAATCTAATATGTCCTGCATAAAATGGATTTTTTTCTTCATGTTTTTGTGGTTTTTCACCGCTGTCAGTCCAGGGGCGGAACTAGTCCCGACAGTGATCTGGTGTTTGTCTCACACTATTGTTTTGACAATCTGACAAAAGTATATCAAGCTTTCCCGATTTAAATTAAAAGCTTCGATGAGCCAAAGTCTGAGTTTTTAAGGGCTTCAGTTTCCAAAAGCTAGTTCATGCATGTCTTGTTTAAGAATAATAACAACCGGCGATATAACCAAACGAGAGCGCTTATTTCTCTGTGAAAGTTATCATTGTATCATTTCTCGGGAGAGAATCTCGTCCCCAGATCCCATGTACCTTTGTTAATGTGTGCCGCTGGCACAACGGTTCGTGGGGTCTGGGAACAAGATTCGAGGGGATCGAGAGCGATGCGCGCAGTGCGCATGTAACACTACATCAATAGTGGCAACTCCCTCAGGGTCTTCTGGGTAATTTTAACATGGCTTCAAGTTGACAAAGCTATATGCCATAATAGGTGGATTATAGTCGTCGGCGACTTATTGTTAAAAGTGAAGGATGCATCAGCGGCACCAGCATCAACGAAAACAACAACAACAATGGCAACAATCACATCTCGTCATTAGCAACAACAACAATAATAGAAACAGCAACAGTAACAACAATAACAAAAACAATGGCAAAGGGAACAATGACAAAAGCAACAATAACAATAGCATAATCGTTAGAGTGTAATACTAAACGTTTTCGCATAAAGCTTAGCTATAGAACATGTCATACATAAAACTATGCGTGTCATACATAAGACTCTGCGTTGGTGTTTGATTTTCCGTTGAAAGGCTGCAATTTTAAAATAAAAAGGCTGCTTTAGACCCCGCGGTCTTTCGTTTTTCAGCTCCCATCGTATGTCTTACAAGTGATTACACCGAAGCATCATGGGAAAAGGGTTTCACCCCCTCCCCAGTGATCACTCATCTCATCAGTGATGAGATGAGTGATCACTGGGGAGGGGGTGGATGAGATGAGTGATCACTGGGGAGGGGGTGAAACCCAGTCATTCATCTCATCAGTGATCACAGTTAGCATCATGGTATGGGTGTAACCCCACCCACCCCTCCCTATACATTTCACCAGTGATCAAGCTTTGCATGATGGTAAGGGTGTCACCCCACCCACCCCTCCCCCCTACATCTCAGCAGTGATCACAGTTATCATCATGGTAAGGGTGTCAACCCACCCACCCCTCCCCCTACATCTCAGCAGTGATCACAGTTATCATCATGGTAAGGGTGTCAACCCACCCACCCCTCCCCCTACATCTCAGCAGTGATCACAGCATTGGACAACCGGTGAAGTGAAGGACGATGAGAGAGTCGATACAAAGATACAAATGAATCGAATCGTAGAAATTGACCGTTTCCTTCTTATTATAAAACACAATAACGTTGTAGTTCTTCATCGAATTTCAAACAATCTTAATTTTATTTGGATTTCATCCTAGGTACATTCTCTGTATAAAGACCAAGTAAAAAGTATATATCAGTGCGGTACCAGATTTGGTTATATCGATCTAGCTACTTAATTATGCAAATATTCAAAATGGCGGGATAAAGTTTACAACCGAAATTTGTTTTGTTAGGGAGACCTCGCATTGTAGATTTTCCTAATCTATATGAAGTTTGATATTTGAATCATGAGTCCCTGTGTTCAAAGGTAACATTGTAGGTAACATTTCAAAGGTAACATTCAGTTCACAGCATTTCATCAGGGTAAGATTATGTTACCTCAACCCCCCCCCCTCCCCCTATAACTCACCAATGATCACAGCATTTCATCAGGGTAAGGGTGTTACCTCACCCCCTCCCCTATAACTCACATTTTATCAGGTTAAGGGTGTTTCCTCTCCCCCCCCCCCCCCCCCTCTATAACTCACCAGTGATCACAGCATTTCATCAGGGTGAGGGTGTTACCACACCACCCCCACCCCCCTCCCCCTATAACTCACCAGTGATCACAGCAACAGCAGCAGCACCACCGACAAAAGCAGGCTCGCTCTCGCCTCCGGACCAAGAACTGCGTATTGATGTCGGTGAATTCCTGAGAACTTTCTCGGTTTTCCTTGCCGCCCAGGTAGATGTCCAGATAGCTCTTTTTACTGTTGCTCTGTAAAAACATTCAGTTAGGGTTTTAGTATCAAATTGCTCCTTTGGTGTCATTACGAGAATACGTCATCACTATCAGGTCACTATAGGAAAGGGAAGGAAGCTGGGCTGACTTTAACCAGAATTGCAGAATTACTCTGGATTAACATTACACGGGGTCTTATTCGGACTGCTATATAAGGCGCACTGTGTTGCCGCGCAGTTTCCATGGATGAGAGAGTGTTAGTATGTTAATGCCCCTTTTGATTATGCGGCCAAGTAACGATACTGGAGATGGACTCTGCTTTCTTCGGTGATTATTTGACGTTGGTTAGCTAGGCTTTTTTGCGAGACGGGACCGCCATTTAACGAAGTCATCCGAGCCACGAGGGATACACAATCCGATGATACTAGTCCGATAAAATATATGATGTCACTGCTAAAAGACATCATCATCCGTCAGATGTCAATACTAGAAGACGTAACCATTAAGATGTCACTGCTATAATGGTGTCACTACTAGAAAACGTTATCACTATGCTGTCACAGCTAGAAGACGTCATCATTATAATGTCACTACGAGAAGACGTCATTATTATGATGTCACTACGAGAAGACGTCATCACTATGATTTCACAGCAAGAAGACGTTATCATTATGATGTCACTGCTAGACAGCTAGAAGACGTCATCATTATGATGTCACTACGAGAAGACGTCATTATTATGATGTCACTACGAGAAGACGTCATCACTATGATGTCACTACGAGAAGACGTCATCATTGTGATGTCACTGCTAGAAGACGTCACCACTATGATGTCACTACTAGAAGACGTCATCACTATGATTTCACAGCATGAAGACGTCATCATTATGATGTCACTACTATAAGACGTCATTATTATGATGTCACTACGAGAAGACGTCATCACTATGATTTCACAGCAAGAAGACGTTATCATTATTATGTCACTGCTAGACAGCTAGAAGACGTCATTATTATGATGTCACTACGAGAAGACGTCATTATTATGATGTAACTACGAGAAGACGTCATCACTATGATGTCACTACGAGAAGACGTCATCATTATGATGTCACTGCTAGAAGACGTCATCACTATGATGTCACTGCTAGAAGACGTCATCACTATGATTTCACAGCAAGAAGACGTCATCATTATGATGTCACTGCTAGAAGACGTCATCATTATGATGTCACTGCTAGAAGACGTCATCACTATGATGTCACTACTAGAAGACGTCATCACTATGATGTCACTTCAAGAAGACGTCATCACTATGATGTCACTTCAAGAAGACGATATCATTATGATGTCACTACTAGAAAACGTCATCATATATTCTCGCTACTAAAACGCATCATCACTATGTCACTACCGGGAAGGCTTCATCACTATGATGTCACTACTAGAAGACGTCATCACTATGATGTCGCAACTAGAAGATGTCATCACTATGATGTCGCTACTATATTGTCATCAAGACTAGAAGACGTCATTATTCATCATTATGATGAATTAGCTTACGTCATCATAACAATGTCACTACTATGGTGTTATCAGTGCGATGTAACTACGACAAGACGTCATCATTGTGTTTCACCACTATTGATGTCATCACTACGACAAGACGTCATCATTATGTTTCACTACTATTGATGTCATCAATACGACAAGACGTCATCATTATGTTACACCACTATTGATGTCATCAATACGAAAAGACGTCATCATTATGTTTCACTACTATTGATGTCATCACTACGACAAGACGTCATCATTATGATACACCACTATTGATGTCATCACTACGACAAGACGTCACCATTATGTTACATCACTATTGATGTCATCACTACGACAAGACGTCACCATTATGTTACACCACAATTGATGTCATCAATACGACAAGACGTCACCATTATGTTACACCACTATTGATGTCATCACTACGACAAGACGTCACCATTATGTTACATCACTATTGATGTCATCACTACGACAAGACGTCACCATTATGTTACATCACTATTGATGTCATCAATACGACAAGACGTCATCATTATGTTACATCACTATTGATGTCATCACTACGACAAGACGTCATCATTATGTTACACCACTATTTATGTCATCAATACGACAAGACGTCATCATTATGATACATCACTATTGATGTCATCAATACGACAAGACGTCATCATTATGTTACATCACTATTGATGTCATCAATACGACAAGACGTCATCATTATGTTACATCACTATTGATGTCATCAATACGACAAGACGTCATCATTATGTTACATCACTATTGATGTCATCACTACGACAAGACGTCACCATTATGTTACACCACTATTGATGTCATCAATACGACAAGACGTCATCATTATGTTACACCACAATTGATGTCATCAATACGACAAGACGTCATCATTATGTTACACCACTATTGATGTCATCAATACGACAAGACGTCATCATTATGTTACACCACTATTGATGTCATCAATACGACAAGACGTCACCATTATGTTACACCACAATTGATGTCATCACTACGACAAGACGTCATCATTATGTTACACCACTATTGATGTCATCAATACGACAAGACGTCATCATTATGTTTCACTACTATTGATGTCATCACTACGACAAGACGTCATCATTATGATACACCACTATTGATGTCATCACTACGACAAGACGTCACCATTATGTTACATCACTATTGATGTCATCACTACGACAAGACGTCACCATTATGTTACATCACTATTGATGTCATCAATATGACAAGACGTCATCATTATGTTACATCACTATTGATGTCATCACTACGACAAGACGTCATCATTATGTTACACCACTATTGATGTCATCAATACGACAAGACGTCATCATTATGATACATCACTATTGATGTCATCAATACGACAAGACGTCATCATTATGTTACATCACTATTGATGTCATCAATACGACAAGACGTCACCATTATGTTACACCACTATTGATGTCATCAATACGACAAGACGTCACCATTATGTTACACCACTATTGATGTCATCAATACGACAAGACGTCAGCATTATGTTACACCACAATTGATGTCATCAATACGACAAGACGTCATCATTATGTTACATCACTATTGATGTCATCAATACGACAAGACGTCATCATTATGTTACACCACTATTGATGTCATCAATACGACAAGACGTCATCATTATGTTACACCACTATTGATGTCATCAATACGACAAGACGTCATCATTATGTTACATCACTATTGATGTCATCAATACGACAAGACGTCACCATTATGTTACACCACAATTGATGTCATCACTACGACAAGACGTCATCATTATGTTACATCACTATTGATGTCATCAATACGACAAGACGTCATCATTATGTTACACCACTATTGATGTCATCACTACGACAAGACGTCATCATTATGTTACATCACTATTGATGTCATCAATACGACAAGACGTCATCATTATGTTACACCACTATTGATGTCATCAATACGAAAAGACGTCATCATTATGTTACACCACTATTGATGTCATCACTACGACAAGACGTCATCATTATGTTACATCACTATTGATGTCATCACTACGAAAAGACGTCAGCATTATGTTACACCACTATTGATGTCATCAATACGACAAGACGTCATCATTATGATACATCACTATTGATGTCATATCAAGAAAATTTAGCAAAAAAAATTGTCGTTTTTGACAAACACGGTCACTTCCATATAAGGAAACTAATATATTCCTTATTTGGAAAAAATGCATGATTCTGGTGCTACGTAAACTTTTTGAATTGTAATCAGAAGAGAAAACAGCGACTGTGTTCATCCTTGGTCAATGGAGAAGGTATCTGAAAAGAAACTAAGATTCCTCGGTACCAGTCCCTCAAAACGACAACGTTTTCTTCATATGCATCACTACGAAAAGACGTCATCATTATGTTTCACTACTATTGGTGTCATCAATACGAAAAGACGTCATCATTATGTTTCACTACTATTGGTGTCATCAATACGAAAAGACGTCACCATTATGTTACACTACTATTGATGTCATCACTACGACAAGACGTCATCATTATGTTTCACTACTATTGATGTCATCACTACGACAAGACGTCATCATTATGTTTCACTACTATTGATGTCATCAATACGAAAAGACGTCATCATTATGTTTCACTACTATTGGTGTCATCAATACGAACAGACGTCATCATTATGTTTCACTACTATTGGTGTCATCAATACGAAAAGACGTCACCATTATGTTTCACTACTATTGGTGTCATCAATACGAAAAGACGTCATCATTATGTTTCACTACTATTGGTGTCATCAATACGAAAAGACGTCATCATTATGTTTCACTACTATTGGTGTCATCAATACGAAAAGACGTCATCATTATGTTTCACTACTATTGGTGTCATCAATACGAAAAGACGTCACCATTATGTTACACTACTATTGATGTCATCACTACGACAAGACGTCATCATTATGTTTCACTACTATTGATGTCATCAATACGAAAAGACGTCATCATTATGTTTCACTACTATTGGTGTCATCAATACGAAAAGACTTCATCATTATGTTTCACTACTATTGGTGTCATCAATACGAAAAGACGTCATCATTATGTTTCACTACTATTGGTGTCATCAATACGAAAAGACGTCATCATTATGTTTCACTACTATTGGTGTCATCAATACGAAAAGACGTCATCATTATGTTTCACTACTATTGGTGTCATCAATACGAAAAGACGTATTGCTCTAGCAGCAATGTCATCAGTTTACCTCCGGTTGATTACGTAACAAACTCCGATGATTTTTAAAACGCGAAAAGTCTTTCAAAATTGTAAAAGCAAATTGTCTATTGGAAGTTTCTTTGAGGATGCGAATTGCAATTTAGAGCAGATGGCCTGTTAAATAGCGCGGATTGTTATAGATTCTTTTGTCTCTTGTCGATTGAGGTTTCCGTCGGCCCTCCGGAAGTAAACTGGAGACAATGCCGCTTTAAAGGATGTTGGGTGCTTGAATATAGCATTTTTTGTGACCATTAGGTGCTTAATAGGTGTACAACGGAACTCGTATTTGTATTTCAGGAATCATAGAACTTATTTTCCATAAGAACATATGCTTTACCATCTACCTCTTCCTCGTTGGGTTCAGAAAAATTGTAATACCAAGTAGAATCCTTTCTTCCACTTTCTTTATCTTCTGCCTGCAAAATTAAGACGATACGTACTCTAGATAAAGAGAATAACGTATGTGCTATGATTCAATATGGCATGATTCAATAACAAGCTGATATCCACGAAAACCTCTATAACCGATAAACAAGATATTAAGCGATATGACTATGGAGTGAACCAGATTGACATAAAGAAAATGATATGATTGTTTCTATGACAGAGACGCTGCCAGAACCTTATTACTTAAAAATATAAAGCTGGCATTAAGCGAGATGATTACTGCTAATATAGATCAGCATCGTTGTACGCGCGATTTTTCTTTTTAAAATAAGAGTTGATAATTTTTTTCGGATCTCGTGGTGAAATATTGAATGAATCATGAATGTTTTGTCACGTTGTGCACAAATAGTTGAATCATGAATGTCTCGTCACATTGGACACAAGTAGTTAACATTCTAGCTAATTTCAAATTCAAATTCTTGCGACATTCAGCGAAGGTTGCACCTGTTGTGCTGCTCCGCTTCCGCAAAAAAAAAGCTCTTTTGTTGTTGTAGAGTGAGTACAATTCAGAGGTTATCTTATAACTACGCTAGAATTGAGAAGGGAATTTCTATCGATGATAACGGCTACTATATGAGTAAGCTTTTCGTTTTGAGGCAAATACCGTGTCATATGTAAAACATACTTTTTAAACAAAACCGGTGCTTAAAATGTAGCTCTGTGTTTGCTGTCATAAAGCGAAACAGCTTTTTCAATTCTCCCTTGATATAATCCCTCAACTCAGCCCTTTTCAGATGTGGATTTATTTTTTCAATCGGTGACTTAAAAATTATGCTGCGTGTATAGCAAAAAATAAAAGAATCCATGGACAATTTTATTCTTAGAGGCAAATGGCCCATTGATGAGGATCATGCTATACACACTTTATCTTGCGACACACACTAAAAATAAACCGGAGGGAGAATATAGAGATAATACGAAAACAAAATGAAGTAACCTAGCTAAAGGTTTAGCTGCAAACGAGTTTCAACGATAAATGGGATCGATTAACAGTGACTCACTCGTAATAAATATTACTTTTTAGTGCAATGAAGTCGACTTTTTGTCCTATGAACATTAGAGAGTTTGAATAATTTATTTTTTCGAAATCTGTGGTGAAGACTGTTTCGAAATAAAACGCCATAAAACAATATAAGCCTGCTGATTCGACCGATAGGAGTTCTTTCGAAACCTTTCAAAACAGAACAAAACGAAGCATAACACTAAATACAGTAAAACAAAATAACAAGCTTCGTAGTCTCGCTCATCATATAAATTTATATAACATTGATATAAATTAAACATTATTTAATGTTCTGCGGATGAAGCTTACCTTATTGTTCCTACCGTTCATCCCCTTGCAGAATGTGCCCTAATCAACGGCCTCAGAGAGACCGCGCCGAATACTTCAGAACACTGTTCCGAGCATTAATTCTTCCTTGTCATTTTGTAGTTTTACTTCTCCCTTTAGCCTAATGCCTAATGGATCTCGAAATAAATTCTTATAATGGGAATTGTTCAATAGATGTTTCTCGAAAGACGAAGTCTACTATTATTTCGCTAGAGCGACTTAGCTCCCCAGGTGCCTATCTCACATCAGTATTATCACCAGAGCAACAGGCGAAAATGCGGCGTCGCTCCCATAATGCAATACGCGTTGAGATACTTGGAAATTCATGAGTTATATAAATATAATATTCGGCTTCTTGGGGATATTTTATTATTAAAATGGATAAATCATTTTAAATAAGAACAATAGGACGAGGCAGTTTATATCTGTTTAAGCACACCATGCAATTTGCTTTTATTGTTGGTATAATTTGCCGTGCTGTTTTTTTCCGGTCGCCTTATAAAATACCCACAGCTTCCATCACTCCCTATATACCCGATAACCCAGAAACTTACCATCACCAGTGGGAAAGACGAAAAAGCGCACTGCAATCACATCACGTCCCCGAAACCAGGCGGAAATAAAACATTTACTCATCAAGCTTACATAGCTCCTAGCACTCAAAGAGGGTCAAAAAGTCAATCGATTCTTTCCTAGAATAAGCAAAAACTCCCAAATTCTCATAAGGGATGCGCATAAGTCGATTTGATTGGCCAGGCGGTTTGACATCTGCAAGCTCGACAGCTGACAAAAATGATAATAGGAAAGTGACAAGACGTAATGTTTACCTTCTGGAGCTTGGATCCTGTATGTTAATAATCCTTTCCGGCTATCGTGTCAGCGTTAAAAGATTGTACGATGTCACTAATTTATACCGACAAGGCTTATCTGTGTATGCTTTCACTGTTGCGCGTATGCTCCATTCAGCTGGGAGTTGTGAGAAATGATGGGTATGGGGTGGCAAAACATGCCTTTTACCTTAAACCAATTGCGTGTCAGCCTCACTCCTGCTGGGCCTAATTCTCTTTCGATACGAATAAGTTATCAGGCTATGGGAAATGTAAGCCTGACGCAGTTTAATATATAGCTCTCAGTAGGTAAAAGATTCAGTGGAATGACGGGTAAAATTTGAGAGGTAGGACAAGCCTGGGCTAGGAGTGTGTGAAATACCGAACTAGCGAAGCCTCGACCAGCAAGGTAATCCACAGGTAACCCCTCTTGTCATTATCAGCCTTATTTCATACCATTTTTACAGCATTGCAGGAAACAATCACGTCTCAATATTTTTTTTTATATTTTGCTTTCCAGACAGCCAAAAAAAAAAAAGGACCGTAGCCACCACAAGGACTGCTGCACCCATTTACACAAGACATATTGTATGAAAAAAACAACATGTAATGCCACGAATTGAATACAGTGTCCCTCCATGTCTCTGTGGCGCAATCGGTTAGCGCGTTCGGCTGTTAACCAAAAGTTTGGCGGTTCAAGCCCACCCAGGGACGAAAGGATATTTTTTTTGCATGATAAATAACTGATTCAAAAGTAATAAGAGAAACCATGTAATGCCACGAATTTCATTTAGTGTCAATCCAAGTCTCTGTGCAGTAATCGGTTAGCGCCTTCGGCTGGTAACCGAAAGGTTGGTGGTTCAAGCCCACCCAGGGACGAAAAGATATTTTTTTAGTATAATAAAACTGCTTCAAATGTAATGACAGAAACCATGTAATACCACGAATTTAATTTAGTGTCCATCAAAGTCTCTGTGGCGCAATCGGTTTGCACATTCGGCTGTTAACGGAAAGGTGTTGGTTCAAGCCAACCCAGGGACGAAAGGAAATTCTATTTCGTCATCAGCCTAGGTCGTGAGGGACTGCTACGAGAGAGCGTAGCGCCAAGCATCAATCAGTTGTGTCGTGCTTTCGCATCGTTTGGTTTTCGAAGAGTGCTTCCCTATATTCTTCAGCTTTTACGTGTTTTTCCAATCACTCTTTTTATAGAATAATCGTCGATACAATCAGTGGAACCATCAAGGAATAGTTTTAGGTAGTTTATCGACATTCTGGTTGATTAATTATACCCAATTTCTTCGTTCGGGTTCTTTGCCGCCCTTTTTGCTATATTTTTCTACAGGAAGGAACACGATGGGCGACCAAAACGACCCGAAGGAAACCGAAGAAACGACTTCTTCTACTGCAGAAACAGGATCCAATTCCTTAGTAGCCGTGCTAAATAGCATGCAGGCTCGCATGCAGAGTAGTAATGAACTGCTCAAAGAGCTTGTGATCCAAAAGAGATTACGCTCGCCTAACCACGAGCAAATCCCCCGGCTCCACAGAGAGCAATAAGCCTAACCTCCTCAGATGAGGAACCAGAACCAGAAGCTTCTCAGAAAGCAAGTTCTTTACGTCAACATGACGCTAATAATCTCATTGAAGATTATGATAAAGTCTCTTTGGCGGAGACATTGAAAACGATGAGGGGTTACTAGAGCTCAATTCTGAGCTTGACGAGTCCGAGGTTGAGGGTGACAACAACAGTTTGCTTGACCAAATAAGATCAGGTATAAGGGGCTCAGTGGATACTGCCCCCCCCCCCCCCCCCCCCCAGTGTCAGCTAAATTAGCTGAATTGGTTAATGAGAGTTTTAACATAGAGTTGCCAACAGAACAAAGAAAACAGCTCTTGAAAAAATTAAAAAACCCTGGAATTGTGACAAGGTACTTTGTCCAAAAGTAAATAAGGAGATCTGGTGTAAGCTTAACACAAATTCTAAACGCTCTGACCTTAAATTATCAGCTCTGCAGGACAGCTTAGTAAAGGTATCAAGTGCAATGATTTGCACAACTGAAAAATTGCTTGAGCACAGGGAACAAAGAACAATCCCTAACTACAAAGAGCTGATAAATCCTTTGTCAGATGCTGTGGCTCTTGTAGGGCATGTGAACACTGAATTATCTTACAAGCGAAGGGAATTAATGAAATTCTACTTAAACCCTGAGTTCAAGCCATTGTGTTCGAGGTCTCGTAAGCCTGGGCAACTCCCCTTTGGTAATGATTTACCAAAAACATTGCAAGAGCTCAAAACGACTAACAAAATCATGAATAAGAGTTCCGAGGCCAAGCCCTTTAAAAGGAGCAGCAATATGACTGCTAGACCTGGGAACAATTACCCCCAAAACAAGCCTTTTTTGCCAGGCAGGGGGAGGGGCTACAACCCTCCCCGGACGACCTCAACAAACTCAAACATAGCCAAGAAAAAGTTTACGAGGAACTAAAGGATTTGAAAAAACAGGTAAATATATCATTTTTTTCCTATTTATGTTGAGTCTACTCTGAAACCATACCTTAACACAAAGGTTGAGCATTTTAGAAGTGGACAGTTATCCTGTTTCTTACCACAATGGCAGGAGTTAACATCTGACCCTCAAATTCTAAACACAGTGGTCGGGGAGACAATAGATTTTGTATCTGAGCCTGTCCAGTCATCTTACCCTCCTAATTCTATATGTAAAGAACATGTTGCCCTTGCAGAGGCAGAAATTAACTCACTTATGAACAAAGGTGCAATTATCCCATGTGATCATGAGTTGGGAGAATTTATATCCCCAATATTTACAGTCCCTTAAAAAGATGGAAAGGTAAGACTTATTTTAAACTTGAAAAAGTTGAACTCCTTTATTGAAACATCCCATTTCAAAATGGAATCTACCCATTCAATTTTGGACTTAGTAACCCATAATTGTTGAATGGCAAGTCTTGACCTCAAGGAGGCCTACTACAGTGTACATATAGATCAAGAGTTTCAAAAGTTTCTCAAGTTTAAATACAATGGAATCCTCTACAAATATTCTGTTTTCCCAAATGGATTATGCACATGTCCACGAAATTTTACAAAATTGTTAAAGCCGCCCTTATCCCATCTAAGGCTCAAAGGCCATATCATAGCAGGGTATATTGATGACCTCTACATACAGGGTCAGACATTAGAGGCATGCACACGAAGTGTCATTGACTCTATTGAAAGGTTTGAAAGTCTTGGCATTGTGATACACCCAGAAAAATCTTCTTTAATACCTAGTCAGCAGATTACATTTTTGGGGTTTCTCATAGATTCCATGTCTACGACAGTAAGACTCACAGAGGAAAAGAGAACCAAAATTAAGAAGCTCTTGGTTGAACTCATCAAAACGCGGATAGTAAAAATCCAAGTCATTGCTAAAGCTATAGGGCACATTATTTCAAGCCTCCCAGGAGTAAAATATGGAGGCTTATATTACAGAAATCTGGAAATGGAGAAGGCCCATGCCCTTGATTTCAAAAGGAAATTTTGAGTCCTCTATGATAATTTCTAGTCAGGGAATGGCTGAATTAGATTGGTGGGTTAACAATATTGACATTAGCTTCAATGATATTAATCGCCCTCCAATAGGCATTACCATTTACTCAGATGCCTCGCTTCAAGGGTGGGGCGCTGTAATGGCCGACACCAAAACTGGCGGAAGGTGGTCCCCCTCTGAGAGTGAGCAGCATATTAATTATTTGGAGCTTCTTGCAGCCTTCTTTGCTTTGAAATGTTTCCATGCCTTATTGGCAGGCAAACATATTAAGCTTATGATAGACAATACCACTGCAGTGGCCCTTATAAATAACATGGGTACATGCCACAACAAAGAATGCAATGCACTCGTAGTTCAAATCTGGGAATTTTGCATTTCACACAATATGCTTTGGATAACAGCAGCTCATATTCCTGGAGTTGATAATCATGAGGCAGACAGAGAATCCAGGCATTTCCATTCTCAAGATACCGAATGGATGCTTAACCGAGATAATTTAGACATGGCATTGAGCAATCGAAATTTCAAACCAGAAATTGACTTATTTGCCTCTAGGCTTCATAAGCAGTTTGATGCCTACTGTTCTTATCGACCAGACCCAGAGGCCTCTTTCATAAATGCCTTTACCATTTCATGGTCTGATGAGAAATTCTACTGCTTTCCACCTTTCAGTTGCATCTCAAAGGTTTTGCAGAAAATCATCCAAGACAAAGCGATGGGAGTGATGGTTGTTCCGTTCTGGCCAAGCCAGACTTGGTACCCAATCCTGATGTCTCTGCTTGCTCGTCCTCCAGTGAAGCTGCCGCCATTCAAAGGTCTGCTGACCCTGCCAGCCTTCCCGGAAACGGTTCATCCACTGCACAAGAAACTGACCCTTCTTATCTGTCTGTTGTCCGGCAACAACTGACTTGACTAGGATTTACAGAGCGATCTGTGAAGGTTATAACTTCAGCTTGGAGGGAAGGGACTACATCACAATATCAGACTCATTTAAAAAAGTGGCTCCAGTTCTGCAAAAAGAGAAAATGTGACGTAATCTCGCCCAAATTGTCATTTGCCCTTGATTTTCTCTCCATGCTACATGAACAAGGGTTGTCGTATAGCTCTGTCAATACAGCGCGAAGCATGTTGTCCCCCATTCTGCAGCTTGATGCATCATCATCGGTGCCATTTGGACAGTTACCTATCGTTAAGACATTTATGAAGGGCATCTTTGAACCTTAAGCCTGCACTCCCACGCTACGTATCTACTTGGGACTTGAGTGTTGTCCTAGACTGGTTTCGCAAGGGCGAAATTGGTACATCCCTTACTTTGAAGGAATTGACCTTGAAGCTTACATTTTTGCTAATTTTGTTGAGTGGACAAAGATGCCAGACGATCTCGTTGTTTTCTCTGGAAAATATGAAACTGTCTGACTCTAGCTGTACCTTCACAGTAACCGAGAAGATTAAACAAACTCGGACAGGGCACCACATTGCTCCTATTGTTTTTCTGGCATACCCAGAGGATGAGAAACTATGCATAATGAAGTACTTAAAGGAATACCTCCTAAGAACTGAAAACCTACGTAATAATTGCAAGCAACTACTTTTATGTCATGCAAAGCCTCATGGCCCTGCAAGTACGGATACCATACCGAGGTGGTGCAAAGCAGTGCTCGCTTCAGCAGGTGTTTCTCAGTTCAAAGCTCATAGCACCAGAGCCGCATCCACATCGTTCTTGGCAAACAGAGAGGTTAACATCCAAGATATCATGAAGTCGGCAGGCTGCTCTAGCGATAAGACATTTCAGCGTTTTTATCACAAGCCAACAGAGCGCACATTCAACTTTGGTAGCGCTATACTTTCACTAGGAGGTCAACATAAGTAAATAATGTGAAACATGCTACCACATTTTTATTGTTTATGGATCTACAGCCTAGATGTTGTATAATGTACATCCCACTTGTTGTTATAACCACTATTTTATTGAAGTGAATTTTGCACAGACTGGTTGTGTTATCAATGTCCGGTACTGTTGCATCATGGGTAACATCTGTTCCCGCATCTTATTTTTCAACGATGCCTCAATAACTGCTCTGAAATCTCGTACCAGTCCCTTACGACCTAGGCTGATGACGAAATAGAATTGGAAATTAAACGAGACTTACCTGGAAGTCGAAGTTTGATTGTGATTCTATGAGTCATCAGCCAAGAGTGTAGGGAGTGGTACGCCCACCCTTGTTATGCCCCACCCTCTGGGTATTGGCTCTGTAGTTATTGAGGCGATTATTGTGCACTCTAAAACCTGATTGATGCTTGGGGCTACTCTCTCTCGTACCACTCCCTACACTCCCGGCTGATGACTCATAGAATCACAATCAAACTTCGACTTCCAGGTAAGTCTCGTTTAATTTCCAATTTTTTTGGCATAATTCAAAACTACTTCGAAAGTAATGACAGAAACCATTAAATACCACGAATTTTAATTAGTGTCCATCCAAGTCTCTGTGGCAAAATCGGTTAGCACGTTCTGCTGTTAACCGAAAGCTTGGAGGTTCAAGCCCACGAAGGGACGAAAGGGTATTTTTTTGGCATAATTCAAATCTGCTTCAAAAGTAATGATATAAACCACGTAATACCACGAATTTAATTTAGTGCCTATCCAAGTTTCTGTAGCGCAATCGGTTAGCGCGTTCGGCTGTTAACCGAAAGGTAGGGGGTTCAAACCCACCCAGGGACGAAAGGATATTTTTTTGGCATGATAAAACTGCTTCAAATGTAATGACAGAAACCATGTAATACCACTAATTTAATATATTGTCCATCCAAGTCTCTGAGGCGCAATCGGTTAGCGCGTTCGGTTGTTAACCGAAAGATTCATGGTTCAAGACAACCCAGGGGCGAAAGTATATTTTTGGCATGATAAAAAAAACTCCTTCAATAGTAATGATAGAATCCATGTAATACCACGAATTTAATTTAGTGTCAATCCAAGTTTCTGTGGCGCAATCGGTTAGCGCGTTCGGCTGTTAACCAAAAGGTTGGTGGTTCAAGCCCACGAAGGGACGAAAGGGTATTTTTTTGGCATGATAAAAAACTGCTTCAAAACTAATGACAGAAACCATGTAATGCCACGAATTTAATTTAGTGTACATCCAAGTCTCTGTGGCGCAATCGGTTAGCGCGTTCGGCTGTTAACCAAAAGGTGGGTGGTTCAAGCCCACCCAGGGACGAAAGGATATAGTTTTGGAATGATAAAACAATGCTTCAAATGTAATGATAGAAACCATTCGATGCCACGAATTTAATTTAGTGTAAATCCAAGTTTCTGTGGCGCAATCGGTTAGCGCGTTCGGCTGTTAACCGAAAGGTTGGTGGTTCAAGCCCACGAAGGGACGAAAGGCTGGATATTTTTTTGGCATGATAAAAAACTGCTTCAAAAGTAATGATAGAAACCATGTATTACCACGAATTTAATTGAATGTCAATCCAAGTTTCTCTGGCGCAATCGGTTAGCGCGTTTACCGAAAGGTTGGTGGTTCAAGCCCACGAAGGGACGAAAGGCTAGATATTTTTTTGGCATGATAAAAAACTGCTTCAAAAGTAATGACAGAAACCATGAAATGCCACGATTTTAGTTTAATGTCCATCAAAGTCTCTGTGGCGCAATCGTTTTGCTGCACATTCGGCTGTTAAGCGAAAGGTTGGTGGTTCAAGCACACCCAGGGACGAAAGGAATTTTTTTGGCATAATTCAAAACTGCTTCGAAAGTAATGACAGAAACCATGTAATACAAGGAAGTTAAAGTTGTGTACATCCAAGTCTCTGTGGCGCAATCGGTTAGCGCGTTCGGCCGTTAACCGAAAGGTTGAGTGTTCAAGCCAACCCAGGGACGAGAAGACATATTTTTGGCATGATAAAAAACTGCTTCAAAAGTAATGAGAGATACCATGTAATGCCACAAATTTAATTTGGTGTTATTCCAAATCTCTGTGGCGCAATCGGTTAGCCCACCCAGGGACGAAAGGATGTTTTTTTGGCATGATAAAAAAATGCTTCAAATGTAATGATAGAAACCATGTAATACCACGAATTTAATTTTGTGTAAATCCAAGTTTCTGTGGCGCAATCGGTTATCGCGTTCGGCTGTTAACAGAAAGGTTGGTGGTTCAAGCCCACGAAGGGACGAAAGGCCGGATGGTTTTTTGGCATGATAAAAAACTCCTTCAAAGCTAATGATAGAAACCATGTAATACCACGAATTTAATTTAATGTCAATCCACGTTTTTCTGGCGCAATCGGTTAGCGCGTTCGGCGTTTAACCGAAAGGTTGGTGGTTCAAGCCCACCCAGGAACGAAAGGATGTTTTTTTGGCACGATAAAAAACTGCTTAAAAAGTAATAACAGAAATCATGTAATGCCACGAATTTAATAATGTACATCCAAGTCTCTGTGGCGCAATCGGTTAGCGCGTTCAGCTGTTAACCAAAAGGTTGGTGGTTCAAGCCCACGAAGGGACGAAAGGCCAGATATTTTTTTGGCATGATAAAAAACTCCTTCAAAGGTAATGATAGAAACCATGTAATACCACGAATTTAATTTAATGTCAATCCAAGTTTCTCTGGCGCAATCGGTTTGCGCGTTCGGTTTTTAACCGAAAGGTTGGTGGTTCAAGCCCACGAAGGGACGAAAGGGTATTTTTTTCGCATGATAAAAAACTGCTTCAAAAGTAATGACAGAAACCATGAAATGCCACGATTTTAGTTTAATGTCCATCAAAGTCTCTGTGGCGCAATCGTTTTGCTGCACATTCGGCTGTTAAGCGAAAGGTTGGTGGTTCAAGCACACCCAGGGACGAAAGGAATTTTTTTGGCATAATTCAAAAGTGCTTCGAAAGTAATGACAGAAACCATGTAATACAACGAAGTTAAATTTGTGTACATCCAAGTCTCTGTGGCGCAATCGGTTAGCGCGTTCGGCTGTTAAACGAAAGGTTGGTGGTTCAAGCCCACCCAGGGACGAAAGGATATTTTTTTGGCATGATAAAAAAATGCTTCAAATGTAATGATAGAAACCATGTAATACTACGAATTTAAGTTAGTGTAAATCCAAGTTTCTGTGGAGCAATCGGTTATCGTTCGGCTGTTAAGCGAAAGGTTGGTGGTTCAAGCCCACGAAGGGACGAAAGGCCATATATGTTTTTGGCATGATAAAAAACTCCTTCAAAAGTAATGATAGAAACCATGTAATACTACGAATTTAAATTAATGTCAATCCAAGTTTCTCTGGCGCAATCGGTTAGCGCGTTCGGCTGTTAATCGAAAGGTTGGTGGTTAAAGCCCACCCAGGGACGAAAGGATATAGTTTTGGTATGATAAAACAATGCTTCAAATGTAATGATAGAAACCATTTGATGCCACGAATTTAATTTAGTGTAAATCCAAGTTTCTGTGGCGCAATCGGTTAGCGCGTTCGGCTGTTAACCGAAAGGTGGGTGGTTCAAGCCCACCCAGGGACGAAAGGATATAGTTTTGGAATGATAAAACAATGCTTCAAATGTAATGATAGAAACCATTCGATGCCACGAATTTAATTTAGTGTAAATCCAAGTTTCTGTGGCGCAATCGGTTAGCGCGTTCGGCTGTTAACCGAAAGGTTGGTGGTTCAAGCCCACGAAGGGACGAAAGGCTGGATATTTTTTGGGCATGATAAAAAACTGCTTCAAAAGTAATGATAGAAACCATGTATTACCACGAATTTAATTGAATGTCAATCCAAGTTTCTCTGGCGCAATCGGTTAGCGCGTTTACCGAAAGGTTGGTGGTTCAAGCCCACGAAGGGACGAAAGGCTAGATATTTTTTTGGCATGATAAAAAACTGCTTCAAAAGTAATGACAGAAACCATGAAATGCCACGATTTTAGTTTAATGTCCATCAAAGTCTCTGTGGCGCAATCGTTTTGCTGCACATTCGGCTGTTAAGCGAAAGGTTGGTGGTTCAAGCACACCCAGGGACGAAAGGAATTTTTTTGGCATAATTCAAAACTGCTTCGAAAGTAATGACAGAAACCATGTAATACAAGGAAGTTAAATTTGTGTACATCCAAGTCTCTGTGGCGCAATCGGTTAGCGCGTTCGGCTGTTAACCGAAAGGTTGAGTGTTCAAGCCAACCCAGGGACGAGAAGACATATTTTTGGCATGATAAAAAACTGCTTCAAAAGTAATGAGAGATACCATGTAATGCCACAAATTTAATTTGGTGTTATTCCAAATCTCTGTGGCGCAATCGGTTAGCCCACCCAGGGACGAAAGGATGTTTTTTTGGCATGATAAAAAAATGCTTCAAATGTAATGATAGAAACCATGTAATACCACGAATTTAATTTAATGTCAATCCACGTTTTTCTGGCGCAATCGGTTAGCGCGTTCGGCGTTTAACCGAAAGGTTGGTGGTTCAAGCCCACCCAGGGACGAAAGGATGTTTTTTTGGCACGATAAAAAACTGCTTAAAAAGTAATAACAGAAATCATGTAATGCCAAGAATTTAATTTAGTGTACATCCAAGTCTCTGTGGCGCAATCGGTTAGCGCGTTCAGCTGTTAACCAAAAGGTTGGTGGTTCAAGCCCACGAAGGGACGAAAGGCCAGATATTTTTTTGGCATGATAAAAAACTCCTTCAAAGGTAATGATAGAAACCATGTAATACCACGAATTTAATTTAATGTCAATCCAAGTTTCTCTGGCGCAATCGGTTTGCGCGTTCGGTTTTTAACCGAAAGGTTGGTGGTTCAAGCCCACGAAGGGACGAAAGGGTATTTTTTTCGCATGATAAAAAACTGCTTCAAAAGTAATGACAGAAACCATGAAATGCCACGATTTTAGTTTAATGTCCATCAAAGTCTCTGTGGCGCAATCGTTTTGCTGCACATTCGGCTGTTAAGCGAAAGGTTGGTGGTTCAAGCACACCCAGGGACGTAAGGGTATTTTTTTGGCATAATTCAAAAGTGCTTCGAAAGTAATGACAGAAACCATGTAATACAACGAAGTTAAATTTGTGTACATCCAAGTCTCTGTGGCGCAATCGGTTAGCGCGTTCGGCTGTTAAACGAAAGGTTGGTGGTTCAAGCCCACCCAGGGACGAAAGGATATTTTTTTGGCATGATAAAAAACTCCTTCAAAAGTAATGATAGAAACCATGTAATACTACGAATTTAAATTAATGTCAATCCAAGTTTCTCTGGCGCAATCGGTTAGCGCGTTCGGCTGTTAATCGAAAGGTTGGTTGTTCAAGCCCACCCAGGGACGAAAGGATATAGTTTTGGTATGATAAAACAATGCTTCAAAAGTAATGACAGAAACCATGAAATGCCACGATTTTAGTTTAATGTCCATCAAAGTCTCTGTGGCGCAATCGTTTTGCTGCACATTCGGCTGTTAAGCGAAAGGTTGGTGGTTCAAGCACACCCAGGGACGAAAGGAATTTTTTTGGCATAATTCAAAACTGCTTCGAAAGTAATGACAGAAACCATGTAATACAAGGAAGTTAAATTTGTGTACATCCAAGTCTCTGTGGCGCAATCGGTTAGCGCGTTCGGCTGTTAACCGAATGGTTGAGTGTTCAAGACAACCCAGGGACGAGAAGACATATTTTTGGCATGATAAAAAACTGCTTCAAAAGTAATGAGAGATACCATGTAATGCCACAAATTTAATTTGGTGTTATTCCAAATCTCTGTGGCGCAATCGGTTAGCCCACCCAGGGACGAAAGGATGTTTTTTTGGCATGATAAAAAAATGCTTCAAATGTAATGATAGAAACCATGTAATACCACGAATTTAATTTAGTGTAAATCCAAGTCTCTGTGGCGCAATCGGTTAGCGCGTTCAGCTGTTAACCAAAAGGTTGGTGGTTCAAGCCCACGAAGGGACGAAAGGCCGGATATTTTTTTGGCATGATAAAAAACTCCTTCAAAGGTAATGATAGAAACCATGTAATACCACGAATTTAATTTAATGTCAATCCAAGTTTCTCTGGCGCAATCGGTTTGCGCGTTCGGTTTTTAACCGAAAGGTTGGTGGTTCAAGCCCACGAAGGGACGAAAGGGTATTTTTTTCGCATGATAAAAAACTGCTTCAAAAGTAATGACAGAAAACATGAAATGCCACGATTTTAGTTTAATGTCCATCAAAGTCTCTATGGCGCAATCGTTTTGCTGCACATTCGGCTGTTAAGCGAAAGGTTGGTGGTTCAAGCACACCCAGGGACGAAAGGAATTTTTTTTGGCATAATTCAAAACTGCTTCGAAAGTAATGACAGAAACCTTTTAATACAACGAAGTTAAATTTGTGTACATCCAAGTCTCTGTGGCGCAATCGGTTAGCGCGTTCGGCTGTTAAACGAAAGGTTGGTGGTTCAAGCCCACCCAGGGACGAAAGGATATTTTTTTGGCATGATAAAAAAATGCTTCAAATGTAATGATAGAAACCATGTAATACTACGAATTTAAGTTAGTGTAAATCCAAGTTTCTGTGGAGCAATCTGTTATCGTTCGGCTGTTAACCGAAAGGTTGGTGGTTCAAGCCCACGAAGGGACGAAAGGCCATATATGTTTTTGGCATGATAAAAAACTCCTTCAAAAGTAATGATAGAAACCATGTAATACTACGAATTTAAATTAATGTCAATCCAAGTTTCTCTGGCTCAATCGGTTAGCGCGTTCGGCTGTTAATCGAAAGGTTGGTGGTTCAAGCCCACCCAGGGACGAAAGGATATAGTTTTGGTATGATAAAACGATGCTTCAAATGTAATGATAGAAACCATTTGATGCCACGAATTTAATTTAGTGTAAATCCAAGTTTCTGTGGCGCAATCGGTTAGCGCGTTCGGCTGTTAACCGAAAGGTTGGTGGTTCAAGCCCACGAAGGGACGAAAGGCTGGATATTTTTTGGCATGATAAAAAACTGCTTCAAAAGTAATGATAGAAACCATGTATTACCACGAATTTAATTGAATGTCAATCCAAGTTTCTCTGGCGCAATCGGTTAGCGCGTTAACCGAAAGGTTGGTGGTTCAAGCCCACGAAGGGACGAAAGGCTAGATATCTTTTGGCATGATAAAAAACTGCTTCAAAAGTAATGACAGAAACCATGAAATGCCACGATTTTAGTTTAATGTCCATCAAAGTCTCTGTGGCGCAATCGTTTTGCTGCACATTCGGCTGTTAAGCGAAAGGTTGGTGGTTCAAGCACACCCAGGGACGAAAGGAATTTTTTTGGCATAATTCAAAACTGCTTCGAAAGTAATGACAGAAACCATGTAATACAAGGAAGTTAAATTTGTGTACATCCAAGTCTCTGTGGCGCAATCGGTTAGCGCGTTCGGCTGTTAACCGAAAGGTTGAGTGTTCAAGCCAACCCAGGGACGAGAAGACATATTTTTGGCATGATAAAAAACTGCTTCAAAAGTATTGAGAGATACCATGTAATGCAACAAATTTAATTTGGTGTTATTCCAAATCTCTGTGGCGCAATCGGTTAGCCCACCCAGGGACGAAAGGATGTTTTTTTGGCATGATAAAAAACTGCTTAAAAAGTAATGACAGAAACCATGTAATGCCACGAATTTAATTTAGTGTACATCCAAGTCTCTGTGGGGCAATCGGTTAGCGCGTTCGGCTGTTAACCGAAAGGTTGGTGGTTCAAGCCCACCCAGGGACGAAAGGATATAGTTTTGGTATGATAAAACGATGCTTCAAATGTAATGATAGAAACCATGTAATACCACGAATTTAATTTAGTGTAAATCCAAGTTTCTGTGGCGCAATCGGTTATCGCGTTCGGCTGTTAACAGAAAGGTTGGTGGTTCAAGCCCACGAAGGGACGAAAGGCCGGATGTTTTTTTGGAATGATAAAAAACTCCTTCAAAGCTAATGATGGAAACCATGTAATACCACGAATTTAATTTAATGTCAATCCAAGTTTCTCTGGCGCAATCGGTTAGCGCGTTCGGCGTTTAACCGAAAGGTTGGTGGTTCAAGCCCACGAAGGGACGAAAGGGTATTTTTTTCGCATGATAAAAAACTGCTTCAAAAGTAATGACAGAAACCATGAAATGCCACGATTTTAGTTTAATGTCCATCAAAGTCTCTGTGGCGCAATCGTTTTGCTGCACATTCGGCTGTTAAGCGAAAGGTTGGTGGTTCAAGCACACCCAGGGACGAAAGGAATTTTTTTGGCATAATTCAAAACTGCTTCGAAAGTAATGACAGAAACCATGTAATACAACGAAGTTAAATTTGTGTACATCCAAGTCTCTGTGGCGCAATCGGTTAGCGCGTTCTGCTGTTAAACGAAAGGTTGGTGGTTCAAGCCCACCCAGGGACGAAAGGATATATTTTTGGCATGATAAAAAAATGCTTCAAATGTAATGATAGAAACCATGTAATACTACGAATTTAAGTTAGTGTAAATCCAAGTTTCTGTGGAGCAATCGGTTATCGTTCGGCTGTTAACCGAAAGGTTGGTGGTTCAAGCCCACGAAGGGACGAAAGGCCATATATGTTTTTGGCATGATAAAAAACTCCTTCAAAAGTAATGATAGAAACAATGTAATACTACGAATTTAAATTAATGTCAATTCAAGTTTCTCTGGCGCAATCGGTTAGCGCGTTTGGCTGTTAACCGAAAGGTTGGTGGTTCAAGCCCACCCAGGGACGAAAGGATGTTTTTTTGGCATGATAAAAAACTGCTTAAAAAGTAATGACAGAAACCATGTAATGCCACGAATTTAATTTAGTGTACATCCAAGTCTCTGTGGGGCAATCGGTTAGCGCGTTCGGCTGTTAACCGAAAGGTTGGTGGTTCAAGCCCACCCAGGGACGAAAGTATGTTTTTTTGGCATGATAAAAAACTGCTTCAAAAGTAATGATAGAAACCATGTAATACCACGAATTTAATTGAATGTCAATCCAAGTTTCTCTGGCGCAATCGGTTAGCGCGTGAACCGAAAGGTTGGTGGTTCAAGCCCACGAAGGGACGAAAAGGTATTTTTTTTTGGCATGATAAAAAACTGCTTCAAAACTAATGACAGAAACCATGTAATGCCACGAATTTAATTTAGTGCACATCCAAGTCTCTGTGGCGCAATCGGTTAGCGCGTTCGGCTGTTAACCGAAAGAATGGTGGTTCAAGCCCACCCAGGGACGAAAGGATATTTTTTGGCATGATAAAACTGCTTCAAATGTAATAACAGAAACCATGTAATACCACGAATTTAATTGAATGTCAATCCAAGTTTCTCTGGCGCAATCGGTTAGCGCGTTAGGTTGTTAACCGAAAGATTCATGGTTAAAGCAAACCCAGGGACGAAAAAATATTTTTGGCATGATAAAAAAACTCCTTCAATAGTAATGATAGAAACCATGTAATACAACGAATTTAATTTAGTGTAAATCCAAGTTTCTATGGCGCAATCGGTTATCGCGTTCGGCTGTTAACCGAAAGGTTGGTGGTTCAAGCCCACGAAGGGACGAAAGGCCGGATATTTTTTTTGGCATGATAAAAAACTCCTTCGAAAGTAATGATAGAAACCATGTAATACCACGAATTTAATTGAATGTCAATCCAAGTTTCTCTGGCGCCATCGGTTAGCGCGTTCGGCTGTTAACCGGAAGGTTGGTGGTTCAAGCCCACGAAGGGACGTAAGGGTATTTTTTTGGCATGATAAAAAAACTGCTTAAAAAGTAATGACAGAAACCATGTGATGCCACGAATTTAATTTAGTGTACATCCAAGTCTCTGTGGCGCAATCGGTTAGCTCGTTCGGCTGTTAACCGAAAGGTTGGTGGTTCAAGCCCACCCAGGGACGAAATGATGTTTTTTTGGCATGATAAAAAACTGCTTAAAAAGTAATGACAGAAACCATGTAATGCCACGAATTTAATTTAGTGTACATCCAAGTCTCTGTGGCGCAATCGGTTAGCGCGTTCGGCTGTTAACCGAAAGGTTGGTGGTTCAAGCCCACCCAGGGACGAAAGGATGTTTTTTTGGAATAATAAAAAACTGCTTCAAAAGTAATGATAGAAACCATGTAATACCACGAATTTAATTGAATGTCAATCCAAGTTTCTCTGGCGCAATCGGTTAGCGCGTTAACCGAAAGGTTGGTGTTTCAAGCCCACGAAGGGACGAAAAGGTATTTTTTTTGGCATGATAAAAAACTGCTTCAAAACTAATGACAGAAACCATGTAATGCCACGAATTTAATTTAGTGCACATCCAAGTCTCTGTGGCGCAATCGGTTAGCGCGTTCGGCTGTTAACCGAAAGGTTGGTGGTTCAAGCCCACCCAGGGACGAAAGGATGTTTTTTTGGCATGATAAAAAACTGCTTAAAAAGTAATGACAGAAACCATGTAATGCCACGAATTTAATTTAGTGTACATCCAAGTCTCTGTGAGGCAATCGGTTAGCGCGTTCGGCTGTTAACCGAAAGGTTGGTGGTTCAAGCCCACCCAGGGACGAAAGGATATTTTTTTTGGCATGAAAAAAAATCTCCTTCAATAGTAATGATAGAAACCATGTAATACCACGAATTAAATTTAGTGTCAATCCAAGTTTCTGTGGCGCAATCGGTTAGCGCGTTCGGCTGTTAACCGAAACGTTGGTGGTTCAATCCCACCCAGGGACTAAAAGGTATTTTTTTGGCATGATAAAAAACTGCTTCAAAAGTAATGACAGAAACCATTTAATGCCACGAATTTAATTTAGTGTACATCCAAGTCTCTGTGTTGCAATCAGTTAGCGCGTTCGGCTGTTAACCAAAAGGTCGGTGGTTCAAGCCCACCCAGGGACGAAAGGATATTTTTTTGGCATGATATAAAATGCTTCAAATGCAATGATAGAACCCATGTAATACCACGAATTTAATTTAGTGTAAATCCAAGTTTCTGTGGCGCAATCGGTTATCGCGTTCGGCTGTTAACCGAAAGGTTGGTGGTTCAAGCCCACGAAGGGACGAAAGGCCGGATATTTTTTTTGGCATGATAAAAAACTCCTTCGAAAGTAATGATAGAAACCATGTAATACCACGAATTTAATTGAATGTCAACCAAGTTTCTCTGGCGCAATCTGTTAGCGCGTTCGGCTGTTAACCGAAAGGTTGGTGGTTCAAGCCCACCCAGGGACGAAAGGGTATTTTTTTGGCATGATAAAAAACTGCTTAAAAAGTAATGACAGAAACCATGTAATGCCACGAATTTAATTTAGTGTACATCCAAGTCTCTGTGGCGCAATCGGTTAGCGCGTTCGGCTGTTAACTGAAAGGTTGTTGGTTCAAGCCCACCCAGGGACGAAAGGATATTCTTTTGGCATGATAAAAAAACTGCTTCAAAAGTAATGACAGAAACCATTTAATGCCACGAATGTAATTTAGTGTACATCCAAGTCTCTGTGTTGCAATCGGTTAGCGCGTTCGGCTGTTAACCAAAAGGTCGGTGGTTCAAGCCCACCCAGGGACGAAAGGATATTTTTTTGGCATGATATAAAATGCTTCAAATGTAATGATAGAAACCATGTAATACCACGAATTTAATTTAGTGTCAATCCAAGTTTCTGCGGCGCAATCGGTTAGCGCGTTCTGCTGTTAACAGAAAGGTTGGTGGTTCAAGCCCACCCAGGGACGAAAGTATGTTTTTTTGGCATGATATAAAATGCTTCAAATGTAATGATAGAAACCATGTAATACCACGAATTTAATTGAATGTCAATCCAAGTTTCTCTGGCGCAATCGGTTAGCGCGTTAACCGAAAGGTTGGTGGTTCAAGCCCACGAAGGGACGAAAAGGTATTTTTTTTGGATTGATAAAAAACTGCTTCAAAACTAATGACAGAAACCATGTAATGCCACGAATTTAATTTAGTGCACATCCAAGTCTCTGTGGCGCAATCGGTTAGCGCGTTCGGCTGTTAACCGAAAGGTTGGTGGTTCAAGCCCACCCAGGGACGAAAGGATATTTTTTGGCATGATAAAACTGCTTCAAATGTAATGACAGAAACCATGTAATGCCACGAATTTAATTTAGTGTACATCCAAGTCTCTGTGGGGCAATCGGTTAGCGCGTTCGGCTGTTAACCAAAAGGTTGGTGGTTGAAGCCCACCCAGGGACGAAAGGATATAGTTTTGGTATGATAAAACGATGCTTCAAATGTAATGATAGAAACCATGTAATACCACGAATTTAATTTAGTGTAAATCCAAGTTTCTGTGGCGCAATCGGTTATCGCGTTCGGCTGTTAACAGAAAGGTTGGTGGTTCAAGCCCACGAAGGGACGAAAGGCCGGATGTTTTTTTGGCATGATAAAAAACTCCTTCAAAGCTAATGATGGAAACCATGTAATACCACGAATTTAATTTAATGTCAATCCAAGTTTCTCTGGCGCAATCGGTTAGCGCGTTCGGCGTTTAACCGAAAGGTTGGTGGTTCAAGCCCACGAAGGGACGAAAGGGTATTTTTTTCGCATGATAAAAAACTGCTTCAAAAGTAATGACAGAAACCATGAAATGCCACGATTTTAGTTTAATGTCCATCAAAGTCTCTGTGGCGCAATCGTTTTGCTGCACATTCGGCTGTTAAGCGAAAGGTTGGTGGTTCAAGCACACCCAGGGACGAAAGGAATTTTTTTGGCATAATTCAAAACTGCTTCGAAAGTAATGACAGAAACCATGTAATACAACGAAGTTAAATTTGTGTACATCCAAGTCTCTGTGGCGCAATCGGTTAGCGCGTTCTGCTGTTAAACGAAAGGTTGGTGGTTCAAGCCCACCCAGGGACGAAAGGATATATTTTTGGCATGATAAAAAAATGCTTCAAATGTAATGATAGAAACCATGTAATACTACGAATTTAAGTTAGTGTAAATCCAAGTTTCTGTGGAGCAATCGGTTATCGTTCGGCTGTTAACCGAAAGGTTGGTGGTTCAAGCCCACGAAGGGACGAAAGGCCATATATGTTTTTGGCATGATAAAAAACTCCTTCAAAAGTAATGATAGAAACAATGTAATACTACGAATTTAAATTAATGTCAATTCAAGTTTCTCTGGCGCAATCGGTTAGCGCGTTTGGCTGTTAACCGAAAGGTTGGTGGTTCAAGCCCACCCAGGGACGAAAGGATGTTTTTTTGGCATGATAAAAAACTGCTTAAAAAGTAATGACAGAAACCATGTAATGCCACGAATTTAATTTAGTGTACATCCAAGTCTCTGTGGGGCAATCGGTTAGCGCGTTCGGCTGTTAACCGAAAGGTTGGTGGTTCAAGCCCACCCAGGGACGAAAGTATGTTTTTTTGGCATGATAAAAAACTGCTTCAAAAGTAATGATAGAAACCATGTAATACCACGAATTTAATTGAATGTCAATCCAAGTTTCTCTGGCGCAATCGGTTAGCGCGTGAACCGAAAGGTTGGTGGTTCAAGCCCACGAAGGGACGAAAAGGTATTTTTTTTTGGCATGATAAAAAACTGCTTCAAAACTAATGACAGAAACCATGTAATGCCACGAATTTAATTTAGTGCACATCCAAGTCTCTGTGGCGCAATCGGTTAGCGCGTTCGGCTGTTAACCGAAAGAATGGTGGTTCAAGCCCACCCAGGGACGAAAGGATATTTTTTGGCATGATAAAACTGCTTCAAATGTAATGACAGAAACCATGTAATACCACGAATTTAATTGAATGTCAATCCAAGTTTCTCTGGCGCAATCGGTTAGCGCGTTAGGTTGTTAACCGAAAGATTCATGGTTAAAGCAAACCCAGGGACGAAAAAATATTTTTGGCATGATAAAAAAACTCCTTCAATAGTAATGATAGAAACCATGTAATACAACGAATTTAATTTAGTGTAAATCCAAGTTTCTATGGCGCAATCGGTTATCGCGTTCGGCTGTTAACCCAAAGGTTGGTGGTTCAAGCCCACGAAGGGACGAAAGGCCGGATATTTTTTTTGGCATGATAAAAAACTCCTTCGAAAGTAATGATAGAAACCATGTAATACCACGAATTTAATTGAATGTCAATCCAAGTTTCTCTGGCGCCATCGGTTAGCGCGTTCGGCTGTTAACCGGAAGGTTGGTGGTTCAAGCCCACGAAGGGACGTAAGGGTATTTTTTTGGCATGATAAAAAAACTGCTTAAAAAGTAATGACAGAAACCATGTGATGCCACGAATTTAATTTAGTGTACATCCAAGTCTCTGTGGCGCAATCGGTTAGCTCGTTCGGCTGTTAACCGAAAGGTTGGTGGTTCAAGCCCACCCAGGGACGAAATGATGTTTTTTTGGCATGATAAAAAACTGCTTAAAAAGTAATGACAGAAACCATGTAATGCCACGAATTTAATTTAGTGTACATCAAAGTCTCTGTGGCGCAATCGGTTAGCGCGTTCGGCTGTTAACCGAAAGGTTGGTGGTTCAAGCCCACCCAGGGAAGAAAGGATGTTTTTTTGGAATAATAAAAAACTGCTTCAAAAGTAATGATAGAAACCATGTAATACCACGAATTTAATTGAATGTCAATCCAAGTTTCTCTGGCGCAATCGGTTAGCGCGTTAACCGAAAGGTTGGTGTTTCAAGCCCACGAAGGGACGAAAAGGTATTTTTTTTGGCATGATAAAAAACTGCTTCAAAACTAATGACAGAAACCATGTAATGCCACGAATTTAATTTAGTGCACATCCAAGTCTCTGTGGCGCAATCGGTTAGCGCGTTCGGCTGTTAACCGAAAGGTTGGTGGTTCAAGCCCACCCAGGGACGAAAGGATGTTTTTTTGGCATGATAAAAAACTGCTTAAAAAGTAATGACAGAAACCATGTAATGCCACGAATTTAATTTAGTGTACATCCAAGTCTCTGTGAGGCAATCGGTTAGCGCGTTCGGCTGTTAACCGAAAGGTTGGTGGTTCAAGCCCACCCAGGGACGAAAGGATATTTTTTTTGGCATGAAAAAAAATCTCCTTCAATAGTAATGATAGAAACCATGTAATACCACGAATTAAATTTAGTGTCAATCCAAGTTTCTGTGGCGCAATCGGTTAGCGCGTTCGGCTGTTAACCGAAACGTTGGTGGTTCAATCCCACCCAGGGACTAAAAGGTATTTTTTTGGCATGATAAAAAACTGCTTCAAAAGTAATGACAGAAACCATTTAATGCCACGAATTTAATTTAGTGTACATCCAAGTCTCTGTGTTGCAATCAGTTAGCGCGTTCGGCTGTTAACCAAAAGGTCGGTGGTTCAAGCCCACCCAGGGACGAAAGGATATTTTTTTGGCATGATATAAAATGCTTCAAATGCAATGATAGAACCCATGTAATACCACGAATTTAATTTAGTGTAAATCCAAGTTTCTGTGGCGCAATCGGTTATCGCGTTCGGCTGTTAACCGAAAGGTTGGTGGTTCAAGCCCACGAAGGGACGAAAGGCCGGATATTTTTTTTGGCATGATAAAAAACTCCTTCGAAAGTAATGATAGAAACCATGTAATACCACGAATTTAATTGAATGTCAACCAAGTTTCTCTGGCGCAATCTGTTAGCGCGTTCGGCTGTTAACCGAAAGGTTGGTGGTTCAAGCCCACCCAGGGACGAAAGGGTATTTTTTTGGCATGATAAAAAACTGCTTAAAAAGTAATGACAGAAACCATGTAATGCCACGAATTTAATTTAGTGTACATCCAAGTCTCTGTGGCGCAATCGGTTAGCGCGTTCGGCTGTTAACTGAAAGGTTGTTGGTTCAAGCCCACCCAGGGACGAAAGGATATTCTTTTGGCATGATAAAAAAACTGCTTCAAAAGTAATGACAGAAACCATTTAATGCCACGAATGTAATTTAGTGTACATCCAAGTCTCTGTGTTGCAATCGGTTAGCGCGTTCGGCTGTTAACCAAAAGGTCGGTGGTTCAAGCCCACCCAGGGACGAAAGGATATTTTTTTGGCATGATATAAAATGCTTCAAATGTAATGATAGAAACCATGTAATACCACGAATTTAATTTAGTGTCAATCCAAGTTTCTGCGGCGCAATCGGTTAGCGCGTTCTGCTGTTAACAGAAAGGTTGGTGGTTCAAGCCCACCCAGGGACGAAAGTATGTTTTTTTGGCATGATATAAAATGCTCCAAATGTAATGATAGAAACCATGTAATACCACGAATTTAATTGAATGTCAATCCAAGTTTCTCTGGCGCAATCGGTTAGCGCGTTAACCGAAAGGTTGGTGGTTCAAGCCCACGAAGGGACGAAAAGGTATTTTTTTTGGATTGATAAAAAACTGCTTCAAAACTAATGAAAGAAACCATGTAATGCCACGAATTTAATTTAGTGCACATCCAAGTCTCTGTGGCGCAATCGGTTAGCGCGTTCGGCTGTTAACCGAAAGGTTGGTGGTTCAAGCCCACCCAGGGACGAAAGGATATTTTTTGGCATAAAAAAACTGCTTCAAATGTAATGACAGAAACCATGTAATGCCACGAATTTAATTGAATGTCAATCCAAGTTTCTCTGGCGCAATCGGTTAGCGCGTTAACCGAAAGGTTGGTGGTTCAAGCCCACGAAGGGACGAAAGGCTAGATATCTTTTGGCATGATAAAAAACTGCTTCAAAAGTAATGACAGAAACCATGAAATGCCACGATTTTAGTTTAATGTCCATCAAAGTCTCTGTGGCGCAATCGTTTTGCTGCACATTCGGCTGTTAAGCGAAAGGTTGGTGGTTCAAGCACACCCAGGGACGAAAGGAATTTTTTTGGCATAATTCAAAACTGCTTCGAAAGTAATGACAGAAACCATGTAATACAAGGAAGTTAAATTTGTGTACATCCAAGTCTCTGTGGCGCAATCGGTTAGCGCGTTCGGCTGTTAACCGAATGGTTGAGTGTTCAAGACAACCCAGGGACGAGAAGACATATTTTTGGCATGATAAAAAACTGCTTCAAAAGTAATGAGAGATACCATGTAATGCCACAAATTTAATTTGGTGTTATTCCAAATCTCTGTGGCGCAATCGGTTAGCCCACCCAGGGACGAAAGGATGTTTTTTTGGCATGATAAAAAAATGCTTCAAATGTAATGATAGAAACCATGTAATACCACGAATTTAATTTAGTGTAAATCCAAGTCTCTGTGGCGCAATCGGTTAGCGCGTTCAGCTGTTAACCAAAAGGTTGGTGGTTCAAGCCCACGAAGGGACGAAAGGCCGGATATTTTTTTGGCATGATAAAAAACTCCTTCAAAGGTAATGATAGAAACCATGTAATACCACGAATTTAATTTAATGTCAATCCAAGTTTCTCTGGCGCAATCGGTTTGCGCGTTCGGTTTTTAACCGAAAGGTTGGTGGTTCAAGCCCACGAAGGGACGAAAGGGTATTTTTTTCGCATGATAAAAAACTGCTTCAAAAGTAATGACAGAAACCATGAAATGCCACGATTTTAGTTTAATGTCCATCAAAGTCTCTATGGCGCAATCGTTTTGCTGCACATTCGGCTGTTAAGCGAAAGGTTGGTGGTTCAAGCACACCCAGGGACGAAAGGAATTTTTTTGGCATAATTCAAAACTGCTTCGAAAGTAATGACAGAAACCTTTTAATACAACGAAGTTAAATTTGTGTACATCCAAGTCTCTGTGGCGCAATCGGTTAGCGCGTTCGGCTGTTAAACGAAAGGTTGGTGGTTCAAGCCCACCCAGGGACGAAAGGATATTTTTTTGGCATGATAAAAAAATGCTTCAAATGTAATGATAGAAACCATGTAATACTACGAATTTAAGTTAGTGTAAATCCAAGTTTCTGTGGAGCAATCTGTTATCGTTCGGCTGTTAACCGAAAGGTTGGTGGTTCAAGCCCACGAAGGGACGAAAGGCCATATATGTTTTTGGCATGATAAAAAACTCCTTCAAAAGTAATGATAGAAACCATGTAATACTACGAATTTAAATTAATGTCAATCCAAGTTTCTCTGGCTCAATCGGTTAGCGCGTTCGGCTGTTAATCGAAAGGTTGGTGGTTCAAGCCCACCCAGGGACGAAAGGATATAGTTTTGGTATGATAAAACGATGCTTCAAATGTAATGATAGAAACCATTTGATGCCACGAATTTAATTTAGTGTAAATCCAAGTTTCTGTGGCGCAATCGGTTAGCGCGTTCGGCTGTTAACCGAAAGGTTGGTGGTTCAAGCCCACGAAGGGACGAAAGGCTGGATATTTTTTGGCATGATAAAAAACTGCTTCAAAAGTAATGATAGAAACCATGTATTACCACGAATTTAATTGAATGTCAATCCAAGTTTCTCTGGCGCAATCGGTTAGCGCGTTAACCGAAAGGTTGGTGGTTCAAGCCCACGAAGGGACGAAAGGCTAGATATCTTTTGGCATGATAAAAAACTGCTTCAAAAGTAATGACAGAAACCATGAAATGCCACGATTTTAGTTTAATGTCCATCAAAGTCTCTGTGGCGCAATCGTTTTGCTGCACATTCGGCTGTTAAGCGAAAGGTTGGTGGTTCAAGCACACCCAGGGACGAAAGGAATTTTTTTGGCATAATTCAAAACTGCTTCGAAAGTAATGACAGAAACCATGTAATACAAGGAAGTTAAATTTGTGTACATCCAAGTCTCTGTGGCGCAATCGGTTAGCGCGTTCGGCTGTTAACCGAAAGGTTGAGTGTTCAAGCCAACCCAGGGACGAGAAAAAATATTTTTGGCATGATAAAAAACTGCTTCAAAAGTATTGAGAGATACCATGTAATGCAACAAATTTAATTTGGTGTTATTCCAAATCTCTGTGGCGCAATCGGTTAGCCCACCCAGGGACGAAAGGATGTTTTTTTGGCATGATAAAAAACTGCTTAAAAAGTAATGACAGAAACCATGTAATGCCACGAATTTAATTTAGTGTACATCCAAGTCTCTGTGGGGCAATCGGTTAGCGCGTTCGGCTGTTAACCGAAAGGTTGGTGGTTCAAGCCCACCCAGGGACGAAAGGATATACTTTTGGTATGATAAAACGATGCTTCAAATGTAATGATAGAAACCATGTAATACCACGAATTTAATTTAGTGTAAATCCAAGTTTCTGTGGCGCAATCGGTTATCGCGTTCGGCTGTTAACAGAAAGGTTGGTGGTTCAAGCCCACGAAGGGACGAAAGGCCGGATGTTTTTTTGGCATGATAAAAAACTCCTTCAAAGCTAATGATAGAAACCATGTAAAACCACGAATTTAATTTAATGTCAATCCAAGTTTCTCTGGCGCAATCGGTTAGCGCGTTCGGCGTTTAACCGAAAGGTTGGTGGTTCAAGCCCACGAAGGGACGAAAGGGTATTTTTTTCGCATGATAAAAAACTGCTTCAAAAGTAATGACAGAAACCATGAAATGCCACGATTTTAGTTTAATGTCCATCAAAGTCTCTGTGGCGCAATCGTTTTGCTGCACATTCGGCTGTTAAGCGAAAGGTTGGTGGTTCAAGCACACCCAGGGACGAAAGGAATTTTTTTGGCATAATTCAAAACTGCTTCGAAAGTAATGACAGAAACCATGTAATACAACGAAGTTAAATTTGTGTACATCCAAGTCTCTGTGGCGCAATCGGTTAGCGCGTTCTGCTGTTAAACGAAAGGTTGGTGGTTCAAGCCCACCCAGGGACGAAAGGATATATTTTTGGCATGATAAAAAAATGCTTCAAATGTAATGATAGAAACCATGTAATACTACGAATTTAAGTTAGTGTAAATCCAAGTTTCTGTGGAGCAATCGGTTATCGTTCGGCTGTTAACCGAAAGGTTGGTGGTTCAAGCCCACGAAGGGACGAAAGGCCATATATGTTTTTGGCATGATAAAAAACTCCTTCAAAAGTAATGATAGAAACAATGTAATACTACGAATTTAAATTAATGTCAATTCAAGTTTCTCTGGCGCAATCGGTTAGCGCGTTTGGCTGTTAACCGAAAGGTTGGTGGTTCAAGCCCACCCAGGGACGAAAGGATGTTTTTTTGGCATGATAAAAAACTGCTTAAAAAGTAATGACATAAACCATGTAATGCCACGAATTTAATTTAGTGTACATCCAAGTCTCTGTGGGGCAATCGGTTAGCGCGTTCGGCTGTTAACCGAAAGGTTGGTGGTTCAAGCCCACCCAGGGACGAAAGTATGTTTTTTTGGCATGATAAAAAACTGCTTCAAAAGTAATGATAGAAACCATGTAATACCACGAATTTAATTGAATGTCAATCCAAGTTTCTCTGGCGCAATCGGTTAGCGCGTGAACCGAAAGGTTGGTGGTTCAAGCCCACGAAGGGACGAAAAGGTATTTTTTTTTGGCATGATAAAAAACTGCTTCAAAACTAATGACAGAAACCATGTAATGCCACGAATTTAATTTAGTGCACATCCAAGTCTCTGTGGCGCAATCGGTTAGCGCGTTCGGCTGTTAACCGAAAGAATGGTGGTTCAAGCCCACCCAGGGACGAAAGGATATTTTTTGGCATGATAAAACTGCTTCAAATGTAATGACAGAAACCATGTAATACCACGAATTTAATTGAATGTCAATCCAAGTTTCTCTGGCGCAATCGGTTAGCGCGTTAGGTTGTTAACCGAAAGATTCATGGTTAAAGCAAACCCAGGGACGAAAGTATATTTTTGGCATGATAAAAAAACTCCTTCAATAGTAATGATAGAAACCATGTAATACAACGAATTTAATTTAGTGTAAATCCAAGTTTCTATGGCGCAATCGGTTATCGCGTTCGGCTGTTAACCGAAAGGTTGGTGGTTCAAGCCCACGAAGGGACGAAAGGCCGGATATTTTTTTTGGCATGATAAAAAACTCCTTCGAAAGTAATGATAGAAACCATGTAATACCACGAATTTAATTGAATGTCAATCCAAGTTTCTCTGGCGCCATCGGTTAGCGCGTTCGGCTGTTAACCGGAAGGTTGGTGGTTCAAGCCCACGAAGGGACGTAAGGGTATTTTTTTGGCATGATAAAAAAACTGCTTAAAAAGTAATGACAGAAACCATGTGATGCCACGAATTTAATTTAGTGTACATCCAAGTCTCTGTGGCGCAATCGGTTAGCGCGTTCGGCTGTTAACCTAAAGGTTGGTGGTTCAAGCCCACGAAGGGACGAAAGGCCGGATATTTTTTTGGCATGATAAAAAACTGCTTCAAAACTAATGACAGAAACCATGTAATGCCACGAATATAAATTAGTGCACATCCAAGTCTCTGTGGCGCAATCGGTTAGCGCGTTCGGCTGTTAACCGAAAGGTTGGTGGTTCAAGCCCACCCAGGGACGAAAGGATATTTTTTTGGCATGATAAAACTGCTTCAAATGTAATGACAGAAACCATGTAATACCACTAATTTAATTTATTAACCATCGAAGTCTCTGTTGCGCAATCCTTTAGCGCGTTAGGTTGTTAACCGAAAGATTCATGGTTAAAGCCAACCCAGGGACGAAAGTACATTTTTGGCATGATAAAAAAAACTCCTTCAATAGTAATGATAGAAACCATGTAATACAACGAATTTAATTTAGTGTAAATCCAAGTTTCTATGGCGCAATCGGTTATCGCGTTCGGCTGTTAACCGAAAGGTTGGTGGTTCAAGCCCACGAAGGGACGAAAGGCCGGATATTTTTTTGGCATGATAAAAAACTCCTTCAAAGGTAATGATAGAAACCATGTAATACCACGAATTTAATTTAATGTCAATCCAAGTTTCTCTGGCGCAATCGGTTAGCGCGTTCGGCTGTTAAACGGAAGGTTGGTGGTTCAAGCCCACGAAGGGACGTAAGGGTATTTTTTTGGCATGATAAAAAAACTGCTTAAAAAGTAATGACAGAAACCATGTAATGCCACGAATTTAATTTAGTGTACATCCAAGTCTCTGTGGCGCAATTGGTTAGCGCGTTCGGCTGTTAACCGAAAGGTTGGTGGTTCAAGCCCAACCAGGGACGAAAGCATGATAAAAAACTGCTTCAAAACTAATGACACAAAACCATGTAATGCCACGAATTTAATTTAGTGCACATCCAAGTCTCTGTGGCGCAATCGGTTAGCGCGTTCGGCTGTTAACCGAAAGGTTGGTGGTTCAAGCCCACCCAGGGACGAAAGGATATTTTTTTGGCATGATCAAACTGCTTCAAATGTAATGACAGAAACCATGTAATACCACTAATTTAATTTAGTTTCTATCAAAGTCTCTGTGGCGCAATCGGTTAGCGCGTTTGGCTGTTAACCGAAAGGTTGGTGGTTCAAGCCCACCCAGGGACGAAAGGATATTTTTTTTGGCATGACAAAAAATCTCCTTCAATAGTAATGATAGAAACCATGTAATACCACGAATTTAATTTAGTGTCAATCCAAGTTTCTGTGGCGCAATCGGTTAGCGCGTTCGGCTGTTAACCTAAAGGTTGGTGGTTCAAGCCCACGAAGGGACGAAAGGCCGGATATTTTTTTTGGCATGATAAAAAACTCCTTCAAAGGTAATGATAGAAACCATGTAATACCACGAATTTAATTTAATGTCAATCCAAGTTTCTCTGGCGCAATCGGTTAGCGCGTTCGGCTGTTAAACGGAAGGTTGGTGGTTCAAGCCCACGAAGGGACGTAAGGGTATTTTTTTGGCATGATAAAAAAACTGCTTAAAAAGTAATGACAGAAACCATGTAATGCCACGAATTTAATTTAGTGTACATCCAAGTCTCTGTGGCGCAATCGGTTAGCGCGTTCGGCTGTTAACCGAAAGGTTGGTGGTTCAAGCCCAACCAGGGACGAAAGGATGTTTTTTTTTGGCATGATAAAAAACTGCTTAAAAAGTAATGACAGAAACCATGTAATGCCACGAATTTAATTTAGTGTACATCCAAGTCTCTGTGGGGCAATCGGTTAGCGCGTTCGGCTGTTAACCGAAAGGTTGGTGGTTCAAGCCCACGAAGGGACGAAAGGCCGGATATTTTTTTGGCATGATAAAAAACTGCTTCAAAACTAATGACAGAAACCATGTAATGCCACGAATATAAATTAGTGCACATCCAAGTCTCTGTGGCGCAATCGGTTAGCGCGTTCGGCTGTTAACCGAAAGGTTGGTGGTTCAAGCCCACCCAGGGACGAAAGGATATTTTTTTGGCATGATAAAACTGCTTCAAATGTAATGACAGAAACCATGTAATACCACTAATTTAATTTATTAACCATCGAAGTCTCTGTTGCGCAATCCTTTAGCGCGTTAGGTTGTTAACCGAAAGATTCATGGTTAAAGCCAACCCAGGGACGAAAGTACATTTTTGGCATGATAAAAAAAACTCCTTCAATAGTAATGATAGAAACCATGTAATACAACGAATTTAATTTAGTGTAAATCCAAGTTTCTATGGCGCAATCGGTTATCGCGTTCGGCTGTTAACCGAAAGGTTGGTGGTTCAAGCCCACGAAGGGACGAAAGGCCGGATATTTTTTTGGCATGATAAAAAACTCCTTCAAAGGTAATGATAGAAACCATGTAATACCACGAATTTAATTTAATGTCAATCCAAGTTTCTCTGGCGCAATCGGTTAGCGCGTTCGGCTGTTAAACGGAAGGTTGGTGGTTCAAGCCCACGAAGGGACGTAAGGGTATTTTTTTGGCATGATAAAAAAACTGCTTAAAAAGTAATGACAGAAACCATGTAATGCCACGAATTTAATTTAGTGTACATCCAAGTCTCTGTGGCGCAATTGGTTAGCGCGTTCGGCTGTTAACCGAAAGGTTGGTGGTTCAAGCCCAACCAGGGACGAAAGCATGATAAAAAACTGCTTCAAAACTAATGACACAAAACCATGTAATGCCACGAATTTAATTTAGTGCACATCCAAGTCTCTGTGGCGCAATCGGTTAGCGCGTTCGGCTGTTAACCGAAAGGTTGGTGGTTCAAGCCCACCCAGGGACGAAAGGATATTTTTTTGGCATGATCAAACTGCTTCAAATGTAATGACAGAAACCATGTAATACCACTAATTTAATTTAGTTTCTATCAAAGTCTCTGTGGCGCAATCGGTTAGCGCGTTTGGCTGTTAACCGAAAGGTTGGTGGTTCAAGCCCACCCAGGGACGAAAGGATATTTTTTTTGGCATGACAAAAAATCTCCTTCAATAGTAATGATAGAAACCATGTAATACCACGAATTTAATTTAGTGTCAATCCAAGTTTCTGTGGCGCAATCGGTTAGCGCGTTCGGCTGTTAACCTAAAGGTTGGTGGTTCAAGCCCACGAAGGGACGAAAGGCCGGATATTTTTTTTGGCATGATAAAAAACTCCTTCAAAGGTAATGATAGAAACCATGTAATACCACGAATTTAATTTAATGTCAATCCAAGTTTCTCTGGCGCAATCGGTTAGCGCGTTCGGCTGTTAAACGGAAGGTTGGTGGTTCAAGCCCACGAAGGGACGTAAGGGTATTTTTTTGGCATGATAAAAAAACTGCTTAAAAAGTAATGACAGAAACCATGTAATGCCACGAATTTAATTTAGTGTACATCCAAGTCTCTGTGGCGCAATCGGTTAGCGCGTTCGGCTGTTAACCGAAAGGTTGGTGGTTCAAGCCCAACCAGGGACGAAAGGATGTTTTTTTTTGGCATGATAAAAAACTGCTTAAAAAGTAATGACAGAAACCATGTAATGCCACGAATTTAATTTAGTGTACATCCAAGTCTCTGTGGGGCAATCGGTTAGCGCGTTCGGCTGTTAACCGAAAGGTTGGTGGTTCAAGCCCACGAAGGGACGAAAGGCCGGATATTTTTTTGGCATGATAAAAAACTGCTTCAAAACTAATGACAGAAACCATGTAATGCCACGAATATAAATTAGTGCACATCCAAGTCTCTGTGGCGCAATCGGTTAGCGCGTTCGGCTGTTAACCGAAAGGTTGGTGGTTCAAGCCCAACCAGGGACGAAAGGATGTTTTTTTTTGGCATGATAAAAAACTGCTTAAAAAGTAATGACAGAAACCATGTAATGCCACGAATTTAATTTAGTGTACATCCAAGTCTCTGTGGGGCAATCGGTTAGCGCGTTCGGCTGTTAACCGAAAGGTTGGTGGTTCAAGCCCAGGAAGGGACAAAAGGCTGGATATTTTTTGGCATGATAAAAAACTGCTTCAAAAGTAATGATAGAAACCATGTAATGCCATGAATTTAATTTAGTGTACATCCAAGTCTCTGTGGCGCAATCGGTTAGCGCGTTCGGCTGTTAACCGAAAGGTTTGTGGTTCAAGCCCACCCAGGGACGAAAGGATATTTTTTTTGGCATGACAAAAAATCTCCTTCAATAGTAATGATAGAAACCATGTAATACCACGAATTTAATTTAGTGTACATCCAAGTTTCTGTGGAGCAATCGGTTAGCGCGTTCGGCTGTTAACCTAAAGGTTGGTGGTTCAAGCCCACCCAGGGACGAAAGGATATTTTTTTGGCATGATAAAAAAATGCTTCAAATGTAATGATAGAAACCATGTAATACAACAAATTTAATTTAGTGTAAATCCAAGTTTCTATGGCGCAATCGGTTTTCGCGTTCGGATGTTAACCGAAAGGTTGGTGGTTCAAGCCCACGAAGGGACGAAAGGCCGGATATTTTTTTGGCATGATAAAAAAACTCCTTCAAAGGTAATGATAGAAACCATGTAATACAACGAATTTAATTTAATGTCAATCCAAGTTTCTCTGGTGCAATCGGTTTGCGCGTTCGGCTGTTAACCGAAAGGTTGATGGTTCAAGCCCACCCAGGGACGAAAGGATATTTTTTTGGCATGATAAAAAAACACAGCTTCAAAAGTTATGACAGAAACCATGTAATACCACTTATTTAATTTTGTGTCAATCCAAGATTCTGTAGCGCAATCGGTTAGCGCGTTCGGCTGTTAACCGAAACGTTGGTGGTTCAAGCCCACCCAGGGACGAAAGGGTATTTTTTTGGCATGATAAAAAACTGCTTCAAAAGTAATGACAGAAACCATTTAATGCCACGAATTTAATTTAGTGTAAATCCAAGTTTCTGTGGCGCAATCGGTTATCGCGTTCGGCTATTAACCGAAAGGTTGGTGGTTCAATCCCACCCAGGGACGACAGGATGTTTTTTTGGCATGATAAAACTGCTTCAAATGTAATGACAGAAACCATGTAATACCACTAATTTAATTTAGTGTCAATCCAAGTTTCTGTGGCGCAATCGGTTAGCGCGTTCGCCTGTTAACCGAAACGTTGGGGGTTCAAGCCCACCCAGGGACGAAAGGGTATTTTTTTGGCATGATAAAAAAACTGCTTCAAAAGTAATGACAGAAACCATTCAATGCCACGAATTTAATTTAGTGTACATCCAAGTCTCTGTGTTGCAATCGGTTAGCGCGTTCGGCTGTTAACCAAAAGGTCGGTTGTTCAAGCCCATCCAGGGACGAAAGGATATTTTTTTGGCATGATATAAAATGCTTCAAATGTAATGATGGAAACCATGTAATACCACGAATTTAATTTAGTGTAAATCCAAGTTTTTGTGGCGCAATCGGTTATCGCGTTCGGCTGTTAACCGAAAGGTTGGTGGTTCAAGCCCACGAAGGGACGAAAGGCCGGATATTTTTTTGGCATGATAAAAAACTCCTTCGAAAGTAATGATAGAAACCATGTAATACCACGAATTTAATTGAATGTCAATCCAAGTTTCTCTGGCGCAATCGGTTAGCGCGTTCGGATTTTAACCGAAAGGTTGGTGGTTCAAGCCCACCCAGGGACGAAAGGATGTTTTTTTGGCATGATAGAAATATGCTCTAAATTTAATAATAGAAACCATGTAATACCACGAATTTAATCTAGTGTAAATCTAAGTTTCTTTGGCGCAATCGGTTAGCGCGTTCGGCCGTTAACCGAAAGGTTGGTGGTTCAATCCTTCGAAGGAACGAAAGGGTATTTTTTTGGCATGATAAAAAACTGCTTCAAAACTAATGACAGAAACCATGTAATGCCACGAATTTAATTTAGTGCACATCCAAGTCTCTGTGCGCAATCGGTTAGCGCGTTCGGCTGTTAACCGAAAGGTTGGTGGTTCAAGCCCACCCAGGGACGAAAGGCCGGATATTTTTTTGGCATGATAAAAAACTCCTTCGAAAGTAATGATAGAAACCATGTAATACCACGATTTTAATTGAATGTCAATCCAAGTTTCTCTGGCGCAATCGGTTAGCGCGTTCGGATGTTAACCGAAAGGTTGGTGGTTCAAGCCCACCCAGGGACGAAAGGGTATTTTTTTGGCATGATAAAAAAACTGCTTAAAAAGTAATAACAGAAACCATGTAATGCCACGAATTTAATTTAGTGTACATCCAAGTCTCTGTGGCGCAATCGGTTAGCGCGTTCGGCTGTTAACCGAAAGGTTGGTGGTTCAAGCCCACCCAGGGACGAAAGGATGTTTTTTTGGCATGATAGAAATATGCTCTAAATTTAATAATAGAAACCATGTAATACCACGAATTTAATCTAGTGTAAATCTAAGTTTCTTTGGCGCAATCGGTTAGCGCGTTCGGCCGTTAACCGAGAGGTTGATGGTTCAATCCTTCGAAGGAACGAAAGGGTATTTTTTTGGCATGATAAAAAACTGCTTCAAAACTAATGACAGAAACCATGTAATGCCACGAATTTAATTTAGTGCACATCCAAGTCTCTGTGCGCAATCGGTTAGCGCGTTCGGCTGTTAACCGAAAGGTTGGTGGTTCAAGCCCACCCAGGGACGAAAGGATATTTTTTTGGCATGATAAAACTGCTTCAAATGTAATGACAGAAACCATGTAATACCACTAATTTAATTGAATGTCAATTCAAGTTTCTCTGGCGCAATCGGTTAGCGCGTTAACCGAAAGGTTGGTGGTTCAAGCCCACGAAGGGACGAAAAGGTATTTTTTTGGCATGATAAAACTGCTTCAAATGTAATAACAGAAACCATGTAATACCACTAATTTAATTTATTGTCCATCGAAGTCTCTGTGTCGCAATCCTTTAGCGCGTTAGGTTGTTAACCGAAAGATTCATGGTTAAAGCCAACCCAGGGACGAAAGTATATTTTTGGCATGATAAAAAAACTCCTTCAATAGTAATGATAGAAACCATGTAATACAACGAATTTAATTTAATGTCAATCCAAGTTTCTCTGGCGCAATCGGTTAGCGCGTTCGGCTGTTAACCGGAAGGTTGGTGGTTCAAGCCCACGAAGGGACGTAAGGGTATTTTTTTGGCATGATAAAAAACTGCTTCAAATGTAATAACAGAAACCATGTAATACCACTAATTTAATTTAGTGTCTATCAAAGTCTCTGTGGCGCAATCGGTTAGCGCGTTCAGCTGTTAACCGAAAGGTTGGTGGTTCAAGCCCACCCAGGGACGAAAGGATGTTTTTTTGGCATGATAAAAAACTGCTTAAAAAGTAATGACAGAAACCATGTAATGCCACGAATTTAATTTAGTGTACATCCAAGTCTCTGTGGCGCAAACGGTTAGCGCGTTCGGCTGTTAACCGAAAGGTTGGTGGTTCAAGCCCACCCAGGGACGAAAGGATGTTTTTTTGGCATGATAAAAAACTGCTTCAAAAGTAATGATAGAAACCATGCAATACCACGAATTTAATTGAATGTCAATCGAAGTTTCTCTGGCGCAATCGGTTAGCGCGTTAACCGAAAGGTTGATGGTTCAAGCCCACGAAGGGACGAAAAGGTATTTTTTTTTTGCATGTTAAAAAACTGCTTCAAAACTAATGACAGAAACCATGTAATGCGACGAATTTAATTTAGTGCACATCCAAGTCTCTGTGGCGCAATCGGTTAGCGCGTTCGGCTGTTAACCGAAAAGTTGGTGGTTCAAGCCCACCCAGGGACGAAAGGATGTTTTTTTGGCATGATAAAAAACTGCTTCAAAAGTAATGATAGAAACCATGTAATACCACTAATTTAATTTATTGTCAATCCAAGTTTCTCTGGCGTAATCGGTTAGCGCGTTAACCGAAAGGTTGGTGGTTCAAGCCCACGAAGGGACGAAAAGGTATTGTTTTTGGCATGATAAAAAACTGCTTCAAAACTAATGACAGAAACCATGTAATGCCACGAATTTAATTTAGTGCACATCCAAGTCTCTGTGGCGCAATCGGTTAGCGCGTTCGGCTGTTAACCAAAAGGTTGGTGGTTCAAGCCCACCCAGGGACGACAGGATATTTTTTTGGCATGATAAAACTGCTTCAAATGTAATAACAGAAACCATGTAATACCACTAATTTAATTTAGTGTCTATCAAAGTCTCTGTGGCGCAATCGGTTAGCGCGTTCGGCTGTTAACCGAAAGGTTGGTGGTTCAATCCCACCCAGGGACGAAAGGATATTTTTTTTGGCATGATAAAAAATCTCCTTCAATAGTAATGATAGAAACCATGTAATACCACGAATTTAATTTAGTGTCAATCCAAGTTTCTGTGGCGCAATCGGTTAGCGCGTTCGGCTGTTAACCTAAAGGTTGGTGGTTCACGCCCACCCAGGGACGAAAGGATATTTTTTTGGCATGATAAAAAAATGCCTTAAATGTAATGATAGAAACCATGTAATACAACGAATTTAATTTAGTGTAAATCCAAGTTTCTATTGCGCAATCGGTTATCGCGTTCGGATGTTAACCGAAAGGTTGGTGGTTCAAGCCCACGAAGGGACGAAAGGCCGGATATTTTTTTGGCATGATAAAAAACTCCTTCAAAGGTAATGATAGAAACCATGTAATACCACGAATTTAATTTAGTGTAAATCCAAGTTTCTGTAGCGCAATCGGTTAGCGCGTTCGGCCGTTAACCGAAAGGTTGGTGGTTCAATCCTTCGAAGGAACGAAAGGGTATTTTTTTGGCATGATAAAAAACTGCTTCAAAACTAATGACAGAAACCATGTAATGCCACGAATTTAATTTAGTGCACATCCAAGTCTCTGTGGCGCAATCGGTTAGCGCGTTCAGCTGTTAACCGGAAGGTTGGTGGTTCAAGCCCACCCAGGGACGAAAGGATATTTTTTTGGCATGATAAAACTGCTTCAAATGTAATGACAGAAACCATGTAATACCACTAATTTAATTTATTTTTCATCGAAGTCTCTGTGGCGCAATCCTTTAGCGCGTTAGGTTGTTAACCGAAATATTCATGGTTAAAGCAAACCCAGGGACGAAAGTATATTTTTGGCATGATAAAAAAACTCCTTCAATAGTAATGATAGAAACCATGTAATACAACGAATTTAATTTAGTGTAAATCCAAGTTTCTATGGCGCAATCGGTTATCGCGTTCGGCTGTTAACCGAAAGGTTGGTGGTTCAAGCCCACGAAGGGACGAAAGGCCGGATATTTTTTTTGGCATGATAAAAAACTCCTTCAAAGGTAATGATAGAAACCATGTAAAACCACGAATTTAATTTAATGTCAATCCAAGTTTCTCTGGCGCAATCGGTTAGCGCGTTCGGCTGTTAAACGGAAGGTTGGTGGTTCAAGCCCACGAAGGGACGTAAGGGTATTTTTTTGGCATGATAAAAAAACTGCTTAAAAAGTAGTTACAGAAACCATGTAATGCCACGAATTTAATTTAGTGTACATCCAAGTCTCTGTGGCGCAATCGGTTAGCGCGTTCGGCTGTTAACCGAAAGGTTGGTGGTTCAAGCCCACCCAGGGACGAAAGGATGTTTTTTTTTGGCATGATAAAAAACTGCTTAAAAAGTAATTACAGAAACCATGTAATGCCACGAATTTAATTTAGTGTACATCCAAGTCTCTGTGGGGCAATCGGTTAACGCGTTCGGCTGTTAACCGAAAGGTTGGTGGTTCAAGCCCACCCAGGGACGAAAGTATGTTTTTTTGGCATGATAAAAAACTGCTTCAAAAGTAATGATAGAAACAGCGCTTCAAATGTAATAACAGAAACCATGTAATACCACTAATTTAATTTAGTGTCTATCAAAGTCTCTGTGGCGCAATCGGTTAGCGCGTTCGGCTGTTAACCGAAAGGTTGGTGGTTCAAGCCCACCCAGGGACGAAAGGATGTTTTTTTGGCATGATAGAAATATGCTTTAAATTTAATAATAGAAACCATGTAATACCACGAATTTAATTTAGTGTAAATCCAAGTTTCTGTAGCGCAATCGGTTAGCGCGTTCGGCCGTTAACCGAAAAGTTGGTGGTTCAATCCTTCGAAGGAACGAAAGGGTATTTTTTTGGCATGATAAAAAAACTGCTTCAAAACTAATGACAGAAACCATGTAATGCCACGAATTTAATTTAGTGCACGTCCAAGTCTCTGTGGCGCAATCAATTAGCACGTTCGGCTGTTAACCGTAAGGTTGGTGGTTCAAGCCCACCCAGGGACGAAAGGATATTTTTTTGGCATGATAAAACTGCTTCAAATGTAATGACAGAAACCATGTAATACCACTAATTTAATTTATTGTCCATCGAAGTCTCTGTGGCGCAATCCCTTAGCGCGTTAGGTTGTTAACCGAAAGATTCATGGTCAAAGCCAACCCAAGGACGAAAGTATATTTTTGGCATGATAAAAAAACTCCTTCAATAGTAATGATAGAAACCATGTAATACAACGAATTTAATTTAATGTCAATCCAAGTTTCTCTGGCGCAATCGGTTAGCGCGTTCGGCTGTTAACCGGAAGGTTGGTGGTTCAAGCCCACGAAGGGACGTAAGGGTATTTTTTTGGCATGATAAAAAACTGCTTCAAATGTAATAACAGAAACCATGTAATACCACTAATTTAATTTAGTGTCTATCAAAGTCTCTGTGGCGCAATCGGTTAGCGCGTTCAGCTGTTAACCGAAAGGTTGGTGGTTCAAGCCCACCCAGGGACGAAAGGATGTTTTTTGGCATGATAAAAAACTGCTTAAAAAGTAATGACAGAAACCATGTAATGCCACGAATTTAATTTAGTGTACATCCAAGTCTCTGTGGCGCAAACGGTTAGCGCGTTCGGCTGTTAACCGAAAGGTTGGTGGTTCAAGCCCACCCATTGACGAAAGGATGTTTTTTTGGAATTATAAAAACTGCTTCAAAAGTAATGATAGAAACCATGCAATACCACGAATTTAATTGAATGTCAATCGAAGTTTCTCTGGCGCAATCGGTTAGCGCGTTAACCGAAAGGTTGATGGTTCAAGCCCACGAAGGGACGAAAAGGTATTTTTTTTTTTTGCATGTTAAAAAACTGCTTCAAAACTAATGACAGAAACCATGTAATGCGACGAATTTAATTTAGTGCACATCCAAGTCTCTGTGGCGAAATCGGTTAGCGCGTTCGGCTGTTAACCGAAAAGTTGGTGGTTCAAGCCCACCCAGGGACGAAAGGATGTTTTTTTGGCATGATAGAAATATGCTTTAAATTTTATAATAGAAACCATGTAATACCACGAATTTAATTTAGTGTAAATCCAAGTTTCTGTAGCGCAATCGGTTAGCGCGTTCGGCCGTTAACCGAAAAGTTGGCTGTTCAATCCTTCGAAGGAACGAAAGGGTATTTTTTTGGCATGATAAAAAACTGCTTCAAAACTAATGACAGAAACCATGTAATGCCACGAATTTAATTTAGTGCACGTCTAAGTCTCTGTGGCGCAATCGGTTAGCGCGTTCGGCTGTTAACCGAAAGGTTGGTGGTTCAAGCCCACCCAGGGACGAAAGGATATTTTTTTGGCATGATAAAACTGCTTCAAATGTAATGACAGAAACCATGTAATACCACTAATTTAATTTATTGTCCATCGAAGTCTCTGTGGCGCAATCCTTTAGCGCGTTAGGTTGTTAACCGAAAGATTCATGGTTAAAGCCAACCCAGGGACGAAAGTATATTTTTGGCATGATAAAAAAACTCCTTAAATAGTAATGATAGAAACCATGTAATACAACGAATTTAATTTAATGTCAATCCAAGTTTCTCTGGCGCAATCGGTTAGCGCGTTCGGCTGTTAACCGGAAGGTTGGTGGTTCAAGCCCACGAAGGGACGTAAGGGTATTTTTTTGGCATGATAAAAAACTGCTTCAAATGTAATAACAGAAACCATGTAATACCACTAATTTAATTTAGTGTCTATCAAAGTCTCTGTGGCGCAATCGGTTAGCGCGTTCGGCTGTTAACCGAAAGGTTGGTGGTTCAAGCCCACCCAGGGACTAAAGGATGTTTTTTTGGCATGATAAAAAACTGCTTAAAAAGTAATGACAGAAACCATGTAATGCCACGAATTAAATTTAGTGTACATCCAAGTCTCTGTGGCGCAAACGGTTAGCGCGTTCGGCTGTTAACCGAAAGGTTGGTGGTTCAAGCCCACCCAGGGACGAAAGGATGTTTTTTTGGAATGATAAAAACTGCTTCAAAAGTAATGATAGAAACCATGTAATACCACGAATTTAATTGAATGTCAATCCAAGTTTCTCTGGCGCAATCGGTTAGCGCGTTAACCGAAAGGTTGGTGGTTCAAGCCCACGAAGGGACGAAAAGGTATTTTTTTTTTCCATGTTAAAAAACTGCTTCAAAACTAATGACAGAAACCATGTAATGCGACGAATTTAATTTAGTGCACATCCAAGTCTCTGTGGCGCAATCGGTTAGCGCGTTCGGCTGTTAACCGAAAGGTTGGTGGTTCAAGCCCACGAAGGGACGAAAGGCCGGATATTTTTTTGGCATGATAAAAAACTCCTTCAAAGGTAATGATAGAAACCATGTAATACCACGAATTTAATTTAGTGTAAATCCAAGTTTCTGTAGCGCAATCGGTTAGCGCGTTCGGCCGTTAACCGAAAGGTTGGTGGTTCAATCCTTCGAAGGAACGAAAGGGTATTTTTTTGGCATGATAAAAAACTGCTTCAAAACTAATGACAGAAACCATGTAATGCCACGAATTTAATTTAGTGCACATCCAAGTCTCTGTGGCGCAATCGGTTAGCGCGTTCAGCTGTTAACCGGAAGGTTGGTGGTTCAAGCCCACCCAGGGACGAAAGGATATTTTTTTGGCATGATAAAACTGCTTCAAATGTAATGACAGAAACCATGTAATACCACTAATTTAATTTATTTTTTATCGAAGTCTCTGTGGCGCAATCCTTTAGCGCGTTAGGTTGTTAACCGAAATATTCATGGTTAAAGCAAACCCAGGGACGAAAGTATATTTTTGGCATGATAAAAAAACTCCTTCAATAGTAATGATAGAAACCATGTAATACAACGAATTTAATTTAGTGTAAATCCAAGTTTCTATGGCGCAATCGGTTATCGCGTTCGGCTGTTAACCGAAAGGTTGGTGGTTCAAGCCCACGAAGGGACGAAAGGCCGGATATTTTTTTTGGCATGATAAAAAACTCCTTCAAAGGTAATGATAGAAACCATGTAAAACCACGAATTTAATTTAATGTCAATCCAAGTTTCTCTGGCGCAATCGGTTAGCGCGTTCGGCTGTTAAACGGAAGGTTGGTGGTTCAAGCCCACGAAGGGACGTAAGGGTATTTTTTTGGCATGATAAAAAAACTGCTTAAAAAGTAGTTACAGAAACCATGTAATGCCACGAATTTAATTTAGTGTACATCCAAGTCTCTGTGGCGCAATCGGTTAGCGCGTTCGGCTGTTAACCGAAAGGTTGGTGGTTCAAGCCCACCCAGGGACGAAAGGATGTTTTTTTTTGGCATGATAAAAAACTGCTTAAAAAGTAATTACAGAAACCATGTAATGCCACGAATTTAATTTAGTGTACATCCAAGTCTCTGTGGGGCAATCGGTTAACGCGTTCGGCTGTTAACCGAAAGGTTGGTGGTTCAAGCCCACCCAGGGACGAAAGTATGTTTTTTTGGCATGATAAAAAACTGCTTCAAAAGTAATGATAGAAACAGCGCTTCAAATGTAATAACAGAAACCATGTAATACCACTAATTTAATTTAGTGTCTATCAAAGTCTCTGTGGCGCAATCGGTTAGCGCGTTCGGCTGTTAACCGAAAGGTTGGTGGTTCAAGCCCACCCAGGGACGAAAGGATGTTTTTTTGGCATGATAGAAATATGCTTTAAATTTAATAATAGAAACCATGTAATACCACGAATTTAATTTAGTGTAAATCCAAGTTTCTGTAGCGCAATCGGTTAGCGCGTTCGGCCGTTAACCGAAAAGTTGGTGGTTCAATCCTTCGAAGGAACGAAAGGGTATTTTTTTGGCATGATAAAAAAACTGCTTCAAAACTAATGACAGAAACCATGTAATGCCACGAATTTAATTTAGTGCACGTCCAAGTCTCTGTGGCGCAATCAATTAGCACGTTCGGCTGTTAACCGTAAGGTTGGTGGTTCAAGCCCACCCAGGGACGAAAGGATATTTTTTTGGCATGATAAAACTGCTTCAAATGTAATGACAGAAACCATGTAATACCACTAATTTAATTTATTGTCCATCGAAGTCTCTGTGGCGCAATCCCTTAGCGCGTTAGGTTGTTAACCGAAAGATTCATGGTCAAAGCCAACCCAAGGACGAAAGTATATTTTTGGCATGATAAAAAAACTCCTTCAATAGTAATGATAGAAACCATGTAATACAACGAATTTAATTTAATGTCAATCCAAGTTTCTCTGGCGCAATCGGTTAGCGCGTTCGGCTGTTAACCGGAAGGTTGGTGGTTCAAGCCCACGAAGGGACGTAAGGGTATTTTTTTGGCATGATAAAAAACTGCTTCAAATGTAATAACAGAAACCATGTAATACCACTAATTTAATTTAGTGTCTATCAAAGTCTCTGTGGCGCAATCGGTTAGCGCGTTCAGCTGTTAACCGAAAGGTTGGTGGTTCAAGCCCACCCAGGGACGAAAGGATGTTTTTTGGCATGATAAAAAACTGCTTAAAAAGTAATGACAGAAACCATGTAATGCCACGAATTTAATTTAGTGTACATCCAAGTCTCTGTGGCGCAAACGGTTAGCGCGTTCGGCTGTTAACCGAAAGGTTGGTGGTTCAAGCCCACCCATTGACGAAAGGATGTTTTTTTGGAATTATAAAAACTGCTTCAAAAGTAATGATAGAAACCATGCAATACCACGAATTTAATTGAATGTCAATCGAAGTTTCTCTGGCGCAATCGGTTAGCGCGTTAACCGAAAGGTTGATGGTTCAAGCCCACGAAGGGACGAAAAGGTATTTTTTTTTTTTGCATGTTAAAAAACTGCTTCAAAACTAATGACAGAAACCATGTAATGCGACGAATTTAATTTAGTGCACATCCAAGTCTCTGTGGCGAAATCGGTTAGCGCGTTCGGCTGTTAACCGAAAAGTTGGTGGTTCAAGCCCACCCAGGGACGAAAGGATGTTTTTTTGGCATGATAGAAATATGCTTTAAATTTTATAATAGAAACCATGTAATACCACGAATTCAATTTAGTGTAAATCCAAGTTTCTGTAGCGCAATCGGTTAGCGCGTTCGGCCGTTAACCGAAAAGTTGGCTGTTCAATCCTTCGAAGGAACGAAAGGGTATTTTTTTGGCATGATAAAAAACTGCTTCAAAACTAATGACAGAAACCATGTAATGCCACGAATTTAATTTAGTGCACGTCTAAGTCTCTGTGGCGCAATCGGTTAGCGCGTTCGGCTGTTAACCGAAAGGTTGGTGGTTCAAGCCCACCCAGGGACGAAAGGATATTTTTTTGGCATGATAAAACTGCTTCAAATGTAATGACAGAAACCATGTAATACCACTAATTTAATTTATTGTCCATCGAAGTCTCTGTGGCGCAATCCTTTAGCGCGTTAGGTTGTTAACCGAAAGATTCATGGTTAAAGCCAACCCAGGGACGAAAGTATATTTTTGGCATGATAAAAAAACTCCTTAAATAGTAATGATAGAAACCATGTAATACAACGAATTTAATTTAATGTCAATCCAAGTTTCTCTGGCGCAATCGGTTAGCGCGTTCGGCTGTTAACCGGAAGGTTGGTGGTTCAAGCCCACGAAGGGACGTAAGGGTATTTTTTTGGCATGATAAAAAACTGCTTCAAATGTAATAACAGAAACCATGTAATACCACTAATTTAATTTAGTGTCTATCAAAGTCTCTGTGGCGCAATCGGTTAGCGCGTTCGGCTGTTAACCGAAAGGTTGGTGGTTCAAGCCCACCCAGGGACTAAAGGATGTTTTTTTGGCATGATAAAAAACTGCTTAAAAAGTAATGACAGAAACCATGTAATGCCACGAATTAAATTTAGTGTACATCCAAGTCTCTGTGGCGCAAACGGTTAGCGCGTTCGGCTGTTAACCGAAAGGTTGGTGGTTCAAGCCCACCCAGGGACGAAAGGATGTTTTTTTGGAATGATAAAAACTGCTTCAAAAGTAATGATAGAAACCACGTAATACCACGAATTTAATTGAATGTCAATCCAAGTTTCTCTGGCGCAATCGGTTAGCGCGTTAACCGAAAGGTTGGTGGTTCAAGCCCACGAAGGGACGAAAAGGTATTTTTTTTTTCCATGTTAAAAAACTGCTTCAAAACTAATGACAGAAACCATGTAATGCGACGAATTTAATTTAGTGCACATCCAAGTCTCTGTGGCGCAATCGGTTAGCGCGTTCGGCTGTTAACCGAAAGGTTGGTGGTTCAAGCCCACCCAGGGACGAAAGGATATTTTTTTGGCATGATAAAAAAATGCCTTAAATGTAATGATAGAAACCATGTAATACAACGAATTTAATTTAGTGTAAATCCAAGTTTCTGTAGCGCAATCGGTTAGCGCGTTCGGCCGTTAAACGAAAGGTTGGTGGTTCAATCCTTCGAAGGAACGAAAGGGTATTTTTTTGGCATGATAAAAAACTGCTTCAAATGTAATAACAGAAACCATGTAATACCACTAATTTAATTTATTGTCAATCCAAGTTTCTCTGGCGCAATCGGTTAGCGCGTTAACCGAAAGGTTGGTGGTTTAAGCCCACGAAGGGACGAAAAGGTATTTTTTTTGGCATGATAAAAAACTGCTTCAAAACTAATGACAGAAACCATGTAATGCCACGAATTTAATTTAGTGCACATCCAAGTTTCTGTCGCGCAATCGGTTAGCGCGTTCGGCTGTTAACCAAAAGGTTGGTGGTTCAAGCCCACCCAGGGACGACAGGATATTTTTTGGCATGATAAAACTGCTTCAAATGTAATAACAGAAACCATGTAATACCACTAATTTAATTTAGTGTCTATCAAAGTCTCTGTGGCGCAATCGGTTAGCGCGTTCGGCTGTTAACCGAAAGGTTGGTGGTTCAATCCCACCCAAAGACGAAAGGATATTTTTTTTGGCATGATAAAAAATCTCCTTCAATAGTAATGATAGAAACCATGTAATACCACGAATTTAATTTAGTGTCAATCCAAGTTTCTGTGGCGCAATCGGTTAGCGCGTTCGGCTGTTAACCTAAAGGTTGGTGGTTCAAGCCCACCCAGGGACGAAAGGATATTTTTTTGGCATGATAAAAAAATGCCTTAAATGTAATGATAGAAACCATGTAATACAACGAATTTAATTTAGTGTAAATCCAAGTTTCTATTGCGCAATCGGTTATCGCGTTCGGATGTTAACCGAAAGGTTGGTGGTTCAAGCCCACGAAGGGACGAAAGGCCGGATATTTTTTTGGCATGATAAAAAACTCCTTCAAAGGTAATGATAGAAACCATGTAATACCACGAATTTAATTTAGTGTAAATCCAAGTTTCTGTAGCGCAATCGGTTAGCGCGTTCGGCCGTTAAACGAAAGGTTGGTGGTTCAATCCTTCGAAGGAACGAAAGGGTATTTTTTTGGCATGATAAAAAACTGCTTCAAAACTAATGACAGAAACCATGTTATGCCACGAATTTAATTTAGTGCACATCCAAGTCTCTGTGGCGCAATCGGTTAGCGCGTTCGGCTGTTAACCGGAAGGTTGGTGGTTCAAGCCCACCAAGGGACGAAAGGATATTTTTTTGGCATGATAAAACTGCTTCAAATGTAATGACAGAAACCATGTAATACCACTAATTTAATTTATTTTCCATCGAAGTCTCTGTGGCGCAATCCTTTAGCGCGTTAGGTTGTTAACCGAAATATTCATGGTTAAAGCCAACCCAGGGACGAAAGTATATTTTTGGCATGATAAAAAAACTCCTTCAATAGTAATGATAGAAACCATGTAATACAACGAATTTAATTTAGTGTAAATCCAAGTTTCTATGGCGCAATCGGTTATCGCGTTCGGCTGTTAACCGAAAGGTTGGTGGTCCAAGCCCACGAAGTGACGAAAGGCCGGATATTTTTTTTGGCATGATAAAAAACTCCTTCAAAGGTAATGATAGAAACCATGTAATACCACGAATTTAATTTAATGTCAATCCAAGTTTCTCTGGCGCAATCGGTTAGCGCGTTCGGCTGTTAAACGGAAGGTTGGTGGTTCAAGCCCACGAAGGGACGTAAGGGTATTTTTTTGGCATGATAAAAAAACTGCTTAAAAAGTAGTTAAAGAAAACCATGTAATGCCACGAATTTAATTTAGTGTACATCCAAGTCTCTGTGGCGCAATCGGTTAGCGCGTTCGGCTGTTAACCGAAAGGTTGGTGGTTCAAGCCCACCCAGGGACGAAAGGATGTTTTTTTTTTTGGCATGATAAAAATGTGCTTAAAAAGTAATGACAGAAACCATGTAATGCCACGAATTTAATTTAGTGTACATCCAAGTCTCTGTGGGGCAATCGGTTAGCGCGTTCGGCTGTTAACCGAAAGGTTGGTGGTTCAAGCCCACCCAGGGACGAAAGTATGTTTTTTTGGCATGATAAAAAACTGCTTCAAAAGTAATGATAGAAACAGCGTTTCAAATGTAATAACAGAAACCATGTAATACCACTAATTTAATTTAGTGTCTATCAAAGTCTCTGTGGCGCAATCGGTTAGCGCGTTCGGCTGTTAACCGAAAGGTTGGTGGTTCAAGCCCACCCAGGGACGAAAGGATATTTTTTTTGGCATGACAAAAAATCTCCTTCAATAGTAATGATAGAAACCATGTAATACCACGAATTTAATTTAGTGTCAATCCAAGTTTTTGTGGCGCAATCGGTTAGCGCGTTCGTCTGTTAACCTAAAGGTTTGTGGTTCAAGCCCACCCAGGGACGAAAGGATATTTTTTTGGCATGATATAAAATGATTCAAATGCAATGATAGAACCCATGTAATACCACGAATTTAATTTAGTGTAAATCCAAGTTTCTGTGGCGCAATCGGTTATCGCGTTCGGCTGTTAACCGAAATGTTGGTGGTTCAAGCCCACCCAGGGACGAAAGGGTATTTGTTTGGCATGATAAAAAACTGCTTAAAAAGTAATGACAGAAACCATGTAATACCACGAATTTAATTTAATGTCAATCCAAGTTTTTCTGGCGCAATCGGTTAGCGCGTTAGGTTGTTAACCGAAATATTCATGGTTAAAGCCAACCCAGGCATGATAAAAAAACTCCTTCAATAGTAATGATAGAAACCATGTAATACAACGAATTTAATTTAGTGTAAATCCAAGTTTCTATGGCGCAATCGGTTATCGCGTTCGGCTGTTAACCTAAAGGTTGGTGGTGCAAGCCCACGAAGGGACGAAAGGCCGGATATTTTTTTTGGCATGATAAAAAACTCCTTCAAAGGTAATGATAGAACCATGTAATACCACGAATTTAATTTAATGTCAATCCAAGTTTCTCTGGCGCAATCGGTTAGCGCGTTCGGCTGTTAAACGGAAGGTTGTTGGTTCAAGCCCACGAAGGGACGTAAGGGTATTTTTTTGGCATGATAAAAAAACTGCTTAAAAAGTAGTTACAGAAACCATGTAATGCCACGAATTTAATTTAGTGTACATCCAAGTCTCTGTGGCGCAATCGGTTAGCGCGTTCGGCTGTTAACCGAAAGGTTGGTGGTTCAAGCCCACCCAGGGACGAAAGGATGATTTTTTTTGGCATGATAAAAAAGTGCTTAAAAAGTAATGACAGAAACCATGTAATGCCACAACTTTAATTTAGTGTACATCCAAGTCTCTGTGGGGCAATCGGTTAGCGCGTTCGGCTGTTAACCGAAAGGTTGGTGGTTCAAGCCCACCCAGGGACGAAAGTATGTTTTTTTGGCATGATAAAAAACTGCTTCAAAAGTAATGATAGAAACAGCGTTTCAAATGTAATAACAGAAACCATGTAATACCACTAATTTAATTTAGTGTCTATCAAAGTCTCTGTGGCGCAATCGGTTAGCGCGTTCGGCTGTTAACCGAAAGGTTGGTGGTTCAAGCCCACCCAGGGACTAAAGGATATTTTTTTTTGCATGACAAAAATCTCCTTCAATAGTAATGATAGAAACCATGTAATACCACGAATTTAATTTAGTGTCAATCCAAGTTTTTGTGGCGCAATCGGTTAGCGCGTTCGTCTGTTAACCTAAAGGTTTGTGGTTCAAGCCCACCCAGGGACGAAAGGATATTTTTTTGGCATGATAAAAAAATGCTTCAAATGTAATGATAGAAACCATGTAATACAACGAATTTAATTTAGTGTAAATCCAAGTTTCTATGGCGCAATCGGTTATCGCGTTCGGATGTTAACCGAAAGGTTGGTGGTTCAAGCCCACGAAGGGACGAAAGGGTATTTTTTTGGCATGATAAAAATCTGCTTGAAAAGTAATGACAGAAACCATGTAATGCCACGAATTTAATTTAGTGTACATCCAAGTCTCTGTGGCGCAATCGGTTAGCGCGTTCGGCTGTTAACCGAAAGGTTGGTGGTTTAAGCCCACCCAGGGACGAAAGGATGTTTTTTTGGCATGATAAAAAAACTGCTTAAAAAGTAATGACAGAAACCATGTAATGCCACAAATTTAATTTAGTGTACATCCAAGTCTCTGTGGCGCAATCGGTTAGCGCGTTCGGCTGTTAACCGAAAGGTTGGTGGTTCAAGCCCACCCAGGGACGAAAGGATGTTTTTTTGGAATGATAAAAAACTGCTTCAAAAGTAATGATAGAAACCATGTAATACCACGAATTCAATTGAATGTCAATCCAAGTTTCTCTGGCGCAATCGGTTAGAGCGTTAACCGAAAGGTTGGTAGTTCAAGCCCACGAAGGGACGAAAAGGTATTTTTTTAGGCATGATAAAAAACTGCTTAAAAACTAATGACAGAAACCATGTAATGCCACGAATTTAATTTAGTGCACATCCAAGTCTCTGTGGGGCAATCGGTTAGCGCGTTCGGCTGTTAACCAAAAGGTCGGTGGTTCAAGCCCACCCAGGGACGAAAGGATATTTTTTTGGCATGATATAAAATGATTCAAATGCAATGATAGAACCCATGTAATACCACGAATTTAATTTAGTGTAAATCCAAGTTTCTGTGGCGCAATCGGTTATCGCGTTCGGCTGTTAACCGAAAGGTTGGTGGTTCAAGCCCACCCAGGGACGAAAGGGTATTTTTTTGGCATGATAAAAAACTGCTTAAAAAGTAATGACAGAAACCATGTAATGCCACGAATTTAATTTAGTGTACATCCAAGTCTCTGTGGCGCAATCGGTTAGCGCGTTCGGTTGTTAACTGAAAGGTTGGTGGTTCAAGCCCACGAAGTGACGAAAGCCGGATATTTTTTTGGCATGATATAAAATGCTTCAAATGTAATTTTAGAAACCATGTAATACCATTAATTTAATTTAGTGTCAATCCAAGTTTCTGTGGCGCAATCGGTTAGCGCGTTCGGCTGTTAACCGAAAGGTTGGTGGTTCAAGCCCACCCAGGGACGAAAGGATGTTTTTTTGGCATGATAAAAAACTGCTTAAAAAGTAATGACAGAAACCATGTAATGCCACGAATTTAATTTAGTGTACATCCAAGTCTCTGTGGGGCAATCGGTTAGCACGTTCGGCTGTTAACCGAAAGGTTGGTGGTTCAAGCCCACCCAGGGACGAAAGTATGTTTTTTTGGCATGATAAAAAACTGCTTCAAAAGTAATGATAGAAACCATGTAATACCACGAATTTAATTGAATGTCAATCCAAGTTTCTATGGCGCAATCGGTTAGCGCGTTAACCGAAAGGTTGGTGGTTCAAGCCCACGAAGGGACGAAAAAGTATTTTTTTTTTGGCATGATAAAAAACTGCTTCAAAACTAATGACAGAAACCATGTAATGCCACGAATTTAATTTAGTGCACATCCAAGTCTCTGTGGCGCAATCGGTTAGCGCGTTCGGCTGTTAACCGAAAGGTTGGTGGTTCAAGCCCACAAAGGGACGAAAGGATATTTCTTGGCATGATAAAACTGCTTCAAATGTAATGACAGAAACCATGTAATACCACTAATTTAATTTATTGTCCATCGAAGTCTCTGTGGCGCAATCCTTTAGCGCGTTAGGTTGTTAACCGAAAGATTCATGGTTAAAGCCAACCCAGGGACGAAAGTATATTTTTGGCATGATAAAAAAACTCCTTCAATAGTAATGATAGAAACCATGTAATACAACGAATTTAATTTAGTGTAAATCCAAGTTTCTATGGCGCAATCGGTTATCGCGTTCGGCTGTTAACCGAAAGGTTGGTGGTTCAAGCCCACGAAGGGACGAAAGGCCGGATATTTTTTTTGGCATGATAAAAAACTCCTTCGAAAGTAATGATAGAAACCATGTAATACCACGAATTTAATTGAATGTCAATCCAAGTTTCTCTGGCGCAATCGGTTAGAGCGTTCGGCTGTTAACCGAAAGGTTGGTGGTTCAAGCCCACCCAGGGACGAAAGAAAATTTTTTTTTCGCATGATAAAAAACTGCTTCAAAAGTAATGACAGAAACCATTTAATGCCACGAATTTAATTTAGTGTACATCCAAGTCTCTGTGTTGCAATCGGTTAGCGCGTTCGGCTGTTAACCAAAAGGTCGGTGGTTCAAGCCCACCCAGGGACGAAAGGATATTTTTTTGGCATGATATAAAATGATTCAAATGCAATGATAGAACCCATGTAATACCACGAATTTAATTGAATGTCAATCCAAGTTTCTCTGGCGCAATCGGTTAGCGCGTTCGGCTGTTAACCGGAAGGTTGGTGGTTCAAGCCCACGAAGGGACGTAAGGGTATTTTTTTGGCATGATAAAAAAAACTGCTTAAAAAGTAATGACAGAAACCATGTGATGCCACGAATTTAATTTAGTGTACATCCAAGTCTCTGTGGCGCAATCGGTTAGCTCGTTCGGCTGTTAACCGAAAGGTTGGTGGTTCAAGCCCACCCAGGGACGAAAGGATGTTTTTTTGGCATGATAAAAAAACTGCTTAAAAAGTAATGACAGAAACCATGTAATGCCACGAATTTAATTTAGTGTACATCCAAGTCTCTGTGGCGCAATCGGTTAGCGCGTTCGGCTGTTAACCGAAAGGTTGGTGGTTCAAGCCCACCCAGGGACGAAAGGATGCTTTTTTGGAATGATAAAAAACTGCTTCAAAAGTAATGATAGAAACCATGTAATACCACGAATTTAATTGAATGTCAATCCAAGTTTCTCTGGCGCAATCGGTTAGCGCGTTAACCGAAAGGTTGGTGGTTCAAGCCCACCCAGGGACGAAAGGGTATTTTTTTGGCATGATAAAAAACTGCTTAAAAAGTAATGACAGAAACCATGTAATGCCACGAATTTAATTTAGTGTACATCCAAGTTTCTGTGACGCAATCGGTTAGCGCGTTCGGTTGTTAACTGAAAGGTTGGTGGTTCAAGCCCACCCAGGGACGAAAGGATATTTTTTTGGCATGATAAAAAAACTGCTTCAATAGTAATGACAGAAACCATTTAATGCCACGAATGTAATTTAGTGTACATCCAAGTCTCTGTGTTGCAATCGGTTAGCGCGTTCGGCTGTTAACCAAAAGGTCGGTGGTTCATGCCCACCCAGGGACGAAAGGATATTTTTTTGCCATGATATAAAATGCTTCAAATGTAATGATAGAAACCATGTAATACCACGAATTTAATTTAGTGTCAATCCAAGTTTCTGTGGCGCAATCGGTTAGCGCGTTCGGCTGTTAACCGAAAGGTTGGTGGTTCAAGCCCACCCAGGGACGAAAGCATGTTTTTTTGGCATGATAAAAAACTGCTTAAAAAGTAATGACAGAAACCATGTAATGCCACGAATTTAATTTAGTGTACATCCAAGTCTCTGTGGGGCAATCGGTTTGCGCGTTCGGCTGTTAACCGAAAGGTTGGTGGTTCAAGCCCACCCAGGGACGAAAGTATTTTTTTTTGGCATGATAAAAAACTGCTTCAAAAGTAATGATAGAAACCATGTAATACCACGAATTTAATTGAATGTCAATCCAAGTTTCTATGGCGCAATCGGTTAGCGCGTTAACCGAAAGGTTGGTGGTTCAAGCCCACGATAGGAAGAAAAGGTTTTTTTTTTGGCATGATAAAAAACTGCTTCAAAACTAATGACAGAAACCATGTAATGCCACGAATTTAATTTAGTGCACATCCAAGTCTCTGTGGCGCAATCGGTTAGCGCGTTCGGCTGTTAACCGAAAGGTTGGTGGTTCAAGCCCACCCAGGGACGAAAGTATGTTTTTTTGGCATGATAAAAAACTGCTTCAAAAGTAATGATAGAAACCATGTAATACCACTAATTTAATTGAATGTCAATCCAAGTTTCTCTGGCGCAATCGGTTAGCGCGTTAACCGAAAGGTTGGTGGTTCAAGCCCACGAAGGGACGAAAAGGTATTTTTTTTTGGCATGATAAAAAACTGCTTCAAGACTAATGACAGAAACCATGTAATGCCACGAATTTAATTTAGTGCACATCCAAGTCTCTGTGGCGCAATCGGTTAGCGCGTTCGACTGTTAACCGAAACGTTGGTGGTTCAAGCCCACGAAGGGACGAAAGGCCGGATATTTTTTTTGGCATGATAAAAAACTCCTTCGAAAGTAATGATAGAAACCATGTAATACCACGAATTTAATTTAGTGTACATCCAAGTCTCTGTGTTGCAATCGGTTAGCGCGTTCGGCTGTTAACCAAAAGGTCGGTGGTTCAAGCCCATCCAGGGACGAAAGGATATTTTTTTGGCATGATAAAACTGCTTCAAATGTAATAACAGAAACCATGTAATACCACGAATTTAATTTAGTGTCTATCAAAGTCTCTGTGGCGCAACCGGTTAGCGCGTTCGACTGTTAACCGAAACGTTGGTGGTTCAAGCCCACCCAGGGACTAAATTGTATTTTTTTGGCACGATAAAAAACTGCTTCAAAAGTAATGACAGAAACCATTTAATGCCACGAATTTAATTTAGTGTACATCCAAGTCTCTGTGTTGCAATCGGTTAGCGCGTTCGGCTGTTAACCAAAAGGTCGGTGGTTCAAGCCCATCCAGGGACGAAAGGATATTTTTTTGGCATGATAAAACTGCTTCAAATGTAATAACAGAAACCATGTAATACCACTAATTTAATTTAGTGTCTATCAAAGTCTCTGTGGCGCAACCGGTTAGCGCGTTCGGCTGTTAACCGAAAGGTTGGTGGTTCAAGCCCACCCAGGGACGAAAGGTTATTTTTTTTGGCATGATAAGAAACTGCTTCAAAAGTAATGATAGAAACCATGTAATACCACGAATTTAATTGAATGTCAATCCAAGTTTCTCTGGCGCAATCGGTTAGCGCGTTAACCGAAAGGTTGGTGGTTCAAGCCCACGAAGGGACGAAAAGGTATTTTTTTAGGCATGATAAAAAAACTGCTTAAAAACTAATGACAGAAACCATGTAATGCCACGAATTTAATTTAGTGCACATCCAAGTCTCTGTGGCGCAATCGGTTAGCGCGTTCGGCTGTTAACCAAAAGGTTGGTGGTTCAAGCCCACCCAGGGACGAAAGGATATTTTTTTGGCATGATAAAAAACTGCTTCAAAAGTAATGACAGAAACCATGTAATGCCACGAATTTAATTTAGTGTAAATCCAAGTCTCTGTGGCGCAATCGGTTAGCGCGTTCGGTTGTTAACTGAAAGGTTGGTGGGTCAAGCCCACGAAGTGACGAAAGGCCGGATATTTTTTTGGCATGATAAAAAAACTCCTTCGAAAGTAATGATAGAAACCATGTAATACCACGAATTTAATTGAATGTCAATCCAAGTTTCTCTGGTGCAATCGGTTAGCGCGTTCGGCTGTTAACCGAAAGGTTGGTGGTTCAAGCCCACCCAGGGACGAAAGGGTATTTTTTTGGCATGATAAAAAACTGCTTAAAAAGTAATGACAGAAACCATGTAATGCCACGAATTTAATTTAGTGTACATCCAAGTCTCTGTGGCGCAATCGGTTAGCGCGTTCGGTTGTTAACTGAAAGGTTGGTGGTTCAAGCCCACCCAGGGACGAAAGGATATTTTTTTGGCATGATAAAAAAACTGCTTCAATAGTAATGACAGAAACCATTTAATGCCACGAATGTAATTTAGTGTACATCCAAGTCTCTGTGTTGCAATCGGTTAGCGCGTTAGGCTATTAACCAAAAGGTCGGTGGTTCAAGCCCACCCAGGGACGAAAGGATATTTTTTGGCATGATATAAAATGCTTCAAATGTAATGATAGAAACCATGTAATACCACGAATTTAATTTAGTGTCAATCCAAGTTTCTGTGGCGCAATCGGTTAGCGCGTTCGGCTGTTAACCGAAAGGTTGGTGGTTCAAGCCCACCCAGGGACGAAAGGTTATTTTTTTTGGCATGATAAGAAACTGCTTAAAAAGTATTGACAGAAACCATGTAATGCCACGAATTTAATTTAGTGTACATCCAAGTCTCTGTGGCGCATTCGGTTAGCGCGTTAACCGAAAGGTTGGTGGTTCAAGCCCACGAAGGGACGAAAAGGTATTTTTTTTTTGGCATGATAAAAAACTGCTTCAAAACTAATGACAGAAACCATGTAATGCCACGAATTTAATTTAGTGCACATCCAAGTCTCTGTGGCGCAATCGGTTAGCGCGTTCGGCTGTTAACCGAAAGGTTGTTGGTTCAAGCCCACCCAGGGACGAAAGGATATTTTTTTGGCATGATAAAACTGCTTCAAATGTAATGACAGAAACCATGTAATACCACTAATTTAATTTATTGTCCATCGAAGTCTCTGTGGCGCAATCCTTTAGCGCGTTAGGTTGTTAACCGAAAGATTCATGGTTAAAGCCAACCCAGGGACGAAAGTATATTTTTGGCATGATAAAAAAACTCCTTCAATAGTAATGATAGAAACCATGTAATACAACGAATTTAATTTAGTGTAAATCCAAGTTTCTATGGCGCAATCGGTTATCGCGTTCGGCTGTTAACCGAAAGGTTGGTAGTTCAAGCCCACGAAGGGAGGAAAGGCCGGATATTTTTTTTGGCATGATAAAAAACTCCTTCGAAAGTAATGATAGAAACCATGTAATACCTCGAATTTAATTGAATGTCAATCCAAGTTTCTCTGGCGCAATCGGTTAGCGCGTTCGGCTGTTAACCGGAAGGTTGGTGTTTCAAGCCTACGAAGGGACGTAAGGGTATTTTTTTGGCATGATAAAAAAACTGCTTAAAAAGTAATGACAGAAACCATGTGATGCCACGAATTTAATTTAGTGTACATCCAAGTCTCTGTGGCGCAATCGGTTAGCTCGTTCGGCTGTAAACCGAAAGGTTGGTGATTCAAGCCCACCCAGGGACGAAAGGGTATTTTTTTGGCATGATAAAAAACTGCTTAAAAAGTAATGACAGAAACCATGTAATGCCACGAATTTAATTTAGTGTACATCCAAGTCTCTGTGGCGCAATCGGTTAGCGCGTTCGGTTGTTAACTGAAAGGTTGGTGGTTCAAGCCCACCCAGGGACGAAAGGATATTTTTTTGGCATGATAAAAAAACTGCTTCAATAGTAATGACAGAAACCATTTAATGACACGAAGGTAATTTAGTGTACATCCAAGTCTCTGTGTTGCAATCGGTTAGCGCGTTCGGCTGTTAACCAAAAGGTCGGTGGTTCAAGCCCACCCAGGGACGAAAGGATATTTTTTGGCATGATATAAAATGCTTCAAATGTAATGATAGAAACCATGTAATACCACGAATTTAATTTAGTGTCAATCCAAGTTTCTGTGGCGCAATCGGTTAGCGCGTTCGGCTGTTAACCGGAAGGTTGGTGGTTCAAGCCCACGAAGGGACGTAAGGGTATTTTTTTGGCATGATAAAAAACTGCTTAAAAAGTATTGACAGAAACCATGTAATGCCACGAATTTAATTTAGTGTACATCCAAGTCTCTGTGGCGCATTCGGTTAGCGCGTTAACCGGAAGGTTGGTGTTTCAAGCCTACGAAGGGACGTAAGGGTATTTTTTTGGCATGATAAAAAAACTGCTTAAAAAGTAATGACAGAAACCATGTGATGCCACGAATTTAATTTAGTGTACATCCAAGTCTCTGTGGGGCAATCGGTTAGCGCGTTCGGCTGTTAACCGAAAGGTTGGTGGTTCAAGCCCACCCAGGGACGAAAGGATATACTTTTGGTATGATAAAACGATGCTTCAAATGTAATGATAGAAACCATGTAATACCACGAATTTAATTTAGTGTAAATCCAAGTTTCTGTGGCGCAATCGGTTATCGCGTTCGGCTGTTAACAGAAAGGTTGGTGGTTCAAGCCCACGAAGGGACGAAAGGCCGGATGTTTTTTTGGCATGATAAAAAACTCCTTCAAAGCTAATGATAGAAACCATGTAAAACCACGAATTTAATTTAATGTCAATCCAAGTTTCTCTGGCGCAATCGGTTAGCGCGTTCGGCGTTTAACCGAAAGGTTGGTGGTTCAAGCCCACGAAGGGACGAAAGGGTATTTTTTTCGCATGATAAAAAACTGCTTCAAAAGTAATGACAGAAACCATGAAATGCCACGATTTTAGTTTAATGTCCATCAAAGTCTCTGTGTTGCAATCGGTTAGCGCGTTCGGCTGTTAACCGAAAGGTTGGTGGTTCAAGCCCACCCAGGGACGAAAGGATAGTTTTTTTTGGCATGAAAAAAAATCTCCTTCAATAGTAATGATAGAAACCATGTAATACCACGAATTTAATTTAGTGTCAATCCAAGTTTCTGTGGCGCAATCGGTTAGCGCGTTCGGCTGTTAACCGAAACGTTGGTGTTTCAAGCCCACCCAGGGACTAAAGGGTATTTTTTTGGCATGATAAAAAACTGCTTCAAAAGTAATGACAAAAACCATTTAATGCCACGAATTTAATTTAGTATACATCCAAGTCTCTGTGTTGCAATCGGTTAGCGCGTTCGGCTGTAAACCAAAAGGTCGGTGGTTCAAGCCCACCCACGGACGAAAGGATATTTTTTTGGCATGATATAAAATGCTTCAAATTCAATGATAGAACCCATGTAATACCACGAATTTAATTTAGTGTAAATCCAAGTTTCTGTGGCGCAATCGGTTAGCGCGTTCGGCTGTTAACCGAAAGGTTGGTGGTTCAAGCCCACGAAGGGACGAAATTACGGATATTTTTTTGGCATGATAAAAAACTCCTTCGAAAGTAATGATAGAAACCATGTAATACCACGAATTTAATTGAATGTCAATCCAAGTTTCTCTGGCGCAATCTGTTAGCGCGTTCGGCTGTTAACCAAAAGGTTGGTGGTTCAAGCCCACCCAGGGACGAAAGGGTATTTTTTTGGCATGATAAAAAACTGCTTAAAAAGTAATGACAGAAACCATGTAATGCCACGAATTGAATTTAGTGTACATCCAAGTCTCTGTGGGCCAATCGGTTAGCGCGTTCGGCTGTTAACCGAAAGGTTGGTGGTTCAAGCCCACCCAGGGACGAAAGTATGTTTTTTTGGCATGATAAAAAACTGCTTAAAAAGTAATGACAGAAACCATGTAATGCCACGAATTTAATTTAGTGTACATCCAAGTCTCTGTGGCGCAATTGGTTAGCGCGTTCGGCTGTTAACCGAAAGGTTGGTGGTTCAAGCCCACCCAGGGACGAAAGGATGCTTTTTTGGAATGATAAAAAACTGCTTCAAAAGTAATGATAGAAACCATGTAATACCACGAATTTAATTGAATGTCAATCCAAGTGTCTCTAGCGCAATCGGTTAGCGCGTTAACCGAAAGGTTGGTGGTTCAAGCCCACCCAGGGACGAAAGGGTATTTTTTTGGCATGATAAAAAACTGCTTCAAATGTAATGACAGAAACCATGTAATACCACTAATTTAATTTAGTTTCTATCAAAGTCTCTGTGGCGCAATCGGTTAGCGCGTTCGGCTGTTAACCGAAAGGTTGGTGGTTCAAGCCCACCCAGGGACGAAAGGATATTTTTTTTTGGCATGAAAAAAAATCTCCTTCAATAGTAATGATAGAAACCATGTAATACCACGAATTTAATTTAGTGTCAATCCAAGTTTCTGTGGCGCATTCGGTTAGCGCGTTCGGCTGTTAACCGAAATGTTGGTGGTTCAAGCCCACCCAGGGACGAAAGGGTATTTTTTTGGCATGATAAAAAACTGCTTAAAAAGTAATGACAGAAACCATGTAATGCCACGAATTGAATTTAGTGTACATCCAAGTCTCTGTGGGGCAATCGGTTAGCGCGTTCGGCTGTTAACCGAAAGGTTGGTGGTTCAAGCCCACCCAGGGACGAAAGTATGTTTTTTTGGCATGATAAAAAACTGCTTCAAAAGTAATGATAGAAACCATGTAATACCACGAATTTAATTGAATGTCAATCCAAGTTTCAATAGCGCAATCGGTTAGCGCGTTAACCGAAAGGTTGGTGGTTCAAGCCCACGTAGGGACGAAAAGGTATTCTTTTTTGGCATGATAAAAAACTGCTTCAAAACTAATGACAGAAACCATGTAATGCCACGAATTTAATTTAGTGCACATCCAAGTCTCTGTGGCGCAATCGGTTAGCGCGTTCGGCTGTTAACCGAAAGGTTGGTGGTTCAAGCCCACCCAATGACGAAAGGATATTTTTTTTGGCATGAAAAAAAATCTCCTTCAATAGTAATGATAGAAACCATGTAATACCACGAATTTAATTTAGTGTCAATCCAAGTTTCTGTGGCGCAATCGGTTAGCGCGTTCGGCTGTTAACCGAAACGTTGGTGGTTCAAGCCCACCCAGGGACTAAAGGGTATTTTTTCGGCATGATAAAAAAACTGCTTCAAAAGTAATGACAGAAACCATTTAATACCACGAATTTAATTTAGTGTCAATCCAAGTTTCTGTGGCGCAATCGGTTAGCGCGTTCGGCTGTTAACCGAAAGATTGGTGGTTCAAGCCCACGAAGGGACGAAAGGCCGGATATTTTTTTGGCATGATAAAAAACTCCTTCAAAGGTAATGATAGAAACCATGTAATACAACAAATTTAATTTAATGTCAATCCAAGTTTCTCTGGCGCAATCGGTTAGCGTGTTCGGCTGTTAACCGAAAGGTTGGTGGTTCAAGCCCACGAAGGGAGGAAAGGGTATTTTTTTGGCATGATAAAAATCTGCTTAAAAAGTAATGACAGAAACCATGTAATGCCACGAATTTAATTTAGTGTACATCCAAGTCTCTGTGGCGCAATCGGTTAGCGCGTTCGGCTGTTAACCGAAAGGTTGGTGGTTCAAGCCCACCCAGGGACGAAAGGATGTTTTTTTGGCATGATAAAAAACTGCTTAAAAAGTAATGACAGAAACCATGTAATGCCACGAATTTAATTTAGTGTACATCTAAGTCTCTGTGGCGCATTCGGTTAGCGCGTTCGGCTGTTAACCGAAAGGTTGGTGGTTCAAGCCCACCCAGGGACGAAAGGATGTTTTTTTTTGAATGATAAAGAACTGCTTCAAAAGTAATGATAGAAACCATGTAATACCACGAATTTAATTGAATGTCAATCCAAGTTTCTCTGGCGCAATCGGTTAGCGCGTTAACCGAAAGGTTGGTGGTTCAAGCCCACGAAGGGACGAAAAGGTATTTTTTTTTTTGGCATGATAAAAAACTGCTTCAGAACTAATGACAGAAACCATGTAATGCCACGAATTTAATTTAGTGCACATCCAAGTCTCTGTGGCGCAATCGGTTATCGCCTTCGGCTGTTAACCGAAAGGTTGGTGGTTCAAGCCCACCCAGGGACGAAAAGATATTTTTTTGGCATGATAAAACTGCTTTAAATGTAATGACAGAAACCATGTAATACCACTAATTTAATTTATTGTCCATCGAAGTCTCTGTGGCGCAATCCTTTAGCGCGTTAGGTTGTTAACCGAAAGATTCATGGTTAAAGCCAACCCAGGGACGAAAGTATATTTTTGGCATGATAAAAAAACTCCTTCAATAGTAATGATAGAAACCATGTAATACAACGAATTTAATTTAGTGTAAATCCAAGTTTCTATCGCGCAATCGGTTATCGCGTTCGGCTGTTAACCGAAAGGTTGGTGGTTCAAGCCCACGAAGGGACGAAAGGCCGGATATTTTTTTTGGCATGATAAAAAACTCCTTCGAAAGTAATGATAGAAACCATGTAATACCACGAATTTAATTGAATGTCAATCCAAGTTTCTCTGGCGCAACCGGTTAGCGCGTTCGGCTGTTAACCGGAAGGTTGGTGGTTCAAGCCCACGAAGGGACGTAAGGGTATTTTTTTGGCATGATAAAAAAAACTGCTTAAAAAGAAATGACAGAAACCATGTGATGCCACGAATTTAAATTAGTGTACATCCAAGTCTCTGTGGCGCAATCGGTTAGCTCGTTCGGCTGTTAACCGAAAGGTTGGTGGTTCAAGCCCACCCACGGACGAAAGTATGTTTTTTTGGCATGATAAAAAACTGCTTAAAAAGTAATGACAGAAACCATGTAATGCCACGAATTTAATTTAGTGTACATCCAAGTCTCTGTGGCGCAATTGGTTAGCGCGTTCGGCTGTTAACCGAAAGGTTGGTGGTTCAAGCCCACCCAGGGACGAAAGGATGCTTTTTTGGAATGATAAAAAACTGCTTCAAAAGTAATGATAGAAACCATGTAATACCACGAATTTAATTGAATGTCAATCCAAGTTTCTCTAGCGCAATCGGTTAGCGCGTTAAGCGAAAGGTTGGTGGTTCAAGCCCACCCAGGGACGAAAGGGTATTTTTTTGGCATGATAAAAAACTGCTTCAAATGTAATGACAGAAACCATGTAATACCACTAATTTAATTTAGTTTCTATCAAAGTCTCTGTGGCGCAATCGGTTAGCGCGTTCGGCTGTTAACCGAAAGGTTGGTGGTTCAAGCCCACCCAGGGACGAAAGGATAGTTTTTTTTGGCATGAAAAAAAATCTCCTTCAATAGTAATGATAGAAACCATGTAATACCACGAATTTAATTTAGTGTCAATCCAAGTTTCTGTGGCGCAATCGGTTAGCGCGTTCGGCTGTTAACCGAAACGTTGGTGGTTCAAGCCCACCCAGGGACTAAAGGGTATTTTTTTGGCATGATAAAAAACTGCTTCAAAAGTAATGACAAAAACCATTTAATGCCACGAATTTAATTTAGTATACATCCAAGTCTCTGTGTTGCAATCGGTTAGCGCGTTCGGCTGTAAACCAAAAGGTCGGTGGTTCAAGCCCACCCACGGACAAAAGGATATTTTTTTGGCATGATATAAAATGCTTCAAATTCAATGATAGAACCCATGTAATACCACGAATTTAATTTAGTGTAAATCCAAGTTTCTGTGGCGCAATCGGTTAGCGCGTTCGGCTGTTAACCGAAAGGTTGGTGGTTCAAGCCCACGAAGGGACGAAATTACGGATATTTTTTTGGCATGATAAAAAACTCCTTCGAAAGTAATGATAGAAACCATGTAATACCACGAATTTAATTGAATGTCAATCCAAGTTTCTCTGGCGCAATCTGTTAGCGCGTTCGGCTGTTAACCAAAAGGTTGGTGGTTCAAGCCCACCCAGGGACGAAAGGGTATTTTTTTGGCATGATAAAAAACTGCTTAAAAAGTAATGACAGAAACCATGTAATGCCACGAATTGAATTTAGTGTACATCCAAGTCTCTGTGGGCCAATCGGTTAGCGCGTTCGGCTGTTAACCGAAAGGTTGGTGGTTCAAGCCCACCCAGGGACGAAAGTATGTTTTTTTGGCATGATAAAAAACTGCTTAAAAAGTAATGACAGAAACCATGTAATGCCACGAATTTAATTTAGTGTACATCCAAGTCTCTGTGGCGCAATTGGTTAGCGCGTTCGGCTGTTAACCGAAAGGTTGGTGGTTCAAGCCCACCCAGGGACGAAAGGATGCTTTTTTGGAATGATAAAAAACTGCTTCAAAAGTAATGATAGAAACCATGTAATACCACGAATTTAATTGAATGTCAATCCAAGTTTCTCTAGCGCAATCGGTTAGCGCGTTAACCGAAAGGTTGGTGGTTCAAGCCCACCCAGGGACGAAAGGGTATTTTTTTGGCATGATAAAAAACTGCTTCAAATGTAATGACAGAAACCATGTAATACCACTAATTTAATTTAGTTTCTATCAAAGTCTCTGTGGCGCAATCGGTTAGCGCGTTCGGCTGTTAACCGAAAGGTTGGTGGTTCAAGCCCACCCAGGGACGAAAGGATAGTTTTTTTTGGCATGAAAAAAAATCTCCTTCAATAGTAATGATAGAAACCATGTAATACCACGAATTTAATTTAGTGTCAATCCAAGTTTCTGTGGCGCAATCGGTTAGCGCGTTCGGCTGTTAACCGAAACGTTGGTGGTTCAAGCCCACCCAGGGACTAAAGGGTATTTTTTTGGCATGATAAAAAACTGCTTCAAAAGTAATGACAAAAACCATTTAATGCCACGAATTTAATTTAGTATACATCCAAGTCTCTGTGTTGCAATCGGTTAGCGCGTTCGGCTGTAAACCAAAAGGTCGGTGGTTCAAGCCCACCCACGGACGAAAGGATATTTTTTTGGCATGATATAAAATGCTTCAAATTCAATGATAGAACCCATGTAATACCACGAATTTAATTTAGTGTAAATCCAAGTTTCTGTGGCGCAATCGGTTAGCGCGTTCGGCTGTTAACCGAAAGGTTGGTGGTTCAAGCCCACGAAGGGACGAAATTACGGATATTTTTTTGGCATGATAAAAAACTCCTTCGAAAGTAATGATAGAAACCATGTAATACCACGAATTTAATTGAATGTCAATCCAAGTTTCTCTGGCGCAATCTGTTAGCGCGTTCGGCTGTTAACCGAAAGGTTGGTGGTTCAAGCCCACCCAGGGACGAAAGGGTATTTTTTTGGCATGATAAAAAACTGCTTAAAAAGTAATGACAGAAACCATGTAATGCCACGAATTGAATTTAGTGTACATCCAAGTCTCTGTGGGGCAATCGGTTAGCGCGTTCGGCTGTTAACCGAAAGGTTGGTGGTTCAAGCCCACCCAGGGACGAAAGTATGTTTTTTTGGCATGATAAAAAACTGCTTCAAAAGTAATGATAGAAACCATGTAATACAACGAATTTAATTGAATGTCAATCCAAGTTTCAATGGCGCAATCGGTTAGCGCGTTAACCGAAAGGTTGGTGGTTCAAGCCCACGAAGTGACGAAAAGGTATTCTTTTTTGGCATGATAAAAAACTGCTTCAAAACTAATGACAGAAACCATGTAATGCCACGAATTTAATTTAGTGCACATCCAAGTCTCTGTGGCGCAATCGGTTAGCGCGTTCGGCTGTTAACCGAAAGGTTGGTGGTTCAAGCCCACCCAATGACGAAAGGATATTTTTTTTGGCATGAAAAAAAATCTCCTTCAATAGTAATGATAGAAACCATGTAATACCACGAATTTAATTTAGTGTCAATCCAAGTTTCTGTGGCGCAATCGGTTAGCGCGTTCGGCTGTTAACCGAAACGGTGGTGGTTCAAGCCCACCCAGGGACTAAAGGGTATTTTTTCGGCATGATAAAAAACTGCTTCAAAAGTAATGACAGAAACCATTTAATGCCACGAATTTAATTTAGTATACATTCAAGTCTCTGTGTTGCAATCGGTTAGCGCGTTCGGCTGTTAACCAAAAGGTCGGTGGTTCAAGCCCACCCATGGACGAAAGGATATTTTTTTGGCATGATAAAAAACTGCTTAAAAAGTAATGACAGAAACCATGTAATGCCACAAATTGAATTTAGTGTACATCCAAGTCTCTGTGGGCCAATCGGTTAGCGCGTTCGGCTGTTAACCGAAAGGTTGGTGGTTCAAGCCCACCCAGGGACGAAAGTATGTTTTTTTGGCATGATAAAAAACTGCTTAAAAAGTAATGACAGAAACCATGTAATGCCACGAATTTAATTTAGTGTACATCCAAGTCTCTGTGGCGCAATTGGTTAGCGCGTTCGGCTGTTAACCGAAAGGTTGGTGGTTCAAGCCCACCCAGGGACGAAAGGATGCTTTTTTGGAATGATAAAAAACTGCTTCAAAAGTAATGATAGAAACCATGTAATACCACGAATTTAATTGAATGTCAATCCAAGTTTCTCTAGCGCAATCGGTTAGCGCGTTAACCGAAAGGTTGGTGGTTCAAGCCCACCCAGGGACGAAAGGGTATTTTTTTGGCATGATAAAAAACTGCTTCAAATGTAATGACAGAAACCATGTAATACCACTAATTTAATTTAGTTTCTATCAAAGTCTCTGTGGCGCAATCGGTTAGCGCGTTCGGCTGTTAACCGAAAGGTTGGTGGTTCAAGCCCACCCAGGGACGAAAGGATAGTTTTTTTTGGCATAAAAAAAATCTCCTTCAATAGTAATGATAGAAACCATGTAATACCACGAATTTAATTTAGTGTCAATCCAAGTTTCTGTGGCGCAATCGGTTAGCGCGTTCGGCTGTTAACCGAAACGTTGGTGGTTCAAGCCCACCCAGGGACTAAAGGGTATTTTTTTGGCATGATAAAAAACTGCTTCAAAAGTAATGACAAAAACCATTTAATGCCACGAATTTAATTTAGTATACATCCAAGTCTCTGTGTTGCAATCGGTTAGCGCGTTCGGCTGTAAACCAAAAGGTCGGTGGTTCAAGCCCACCCACGGACGAAAGGATATTTTTTTGGCATGATATAAAATGCTTCAAATTCAATGATAGAACCCATGTAATACCACGAATTTAATTTAGTGTAAATCCAAGTTTCTGTGGCGCAATCGGTTAGCGCGTTCGGCTGTTAACCGAAAGGTTGGTGGTTCAAGCCCACGAAGGGACGAAATTACGGATATTTTTTTGGCATGATAAAAAACTCCTTCGAAAGTAATGATAGAAACCATGTAATACCACGAATTTAATTGAATGTCAATCCAAGTTTCTCTGGCGCAATCTGTTAGCGCGTTCGGCTGTTAACCGAAAGGTTGGTGGTTCAAGCCCACCCAGGGACGAAAGGGTATTTTTTTGGCATGATAAAAAACTGCTTAAAAAGTAATGACAGAAACCATGTAATGCCACGAATTGAATTTAGTGTACATCCAAGTCTCTGTGGGGCAATCGGTTAGCGCGTTCGGCTGTTAACCGAAAGGTTGGTGGTTCAAGCCCACCCAGGGACGAAAGTATGTTTTTTTGGCATGATAAAAAACTGCTTCAAAAGTAATGATAGAAACCATGTAATACCACGAATTTAATTGAATGTCAATCCAAGTTTCAATGGCGCAATCGGTTAGCGCGTTAACCGAAAGGTTGGTGGTTCAAGCCCACGAAGGGACGAAAAGGTATTCTTTTTTGGCATGATAAAAAACTGCTTCAAAACTAATGACAGAAACCATGTAATGCCACGAATTTAATTTAGTGCACATCCAAGTCTCTGTGGCGCAATCGGTTAGCGCGTTCGGCTGTTAACCGAAAGGTTGGTGGTTCAAGCCCACCCAATGACGAAAGGATATTTTTTTTGGCATGAAAAAAAATCTCCTTCAATAGTAATGATAGAAACCATGTAATACCACGAATTTAATTTAGTGTTAATCCAAGTTTCTGTGGCGCAATCGGTTAGCGCGTTCGGCTGTTAACCGAAACGTTGGTGGTTCAAGCCCACCCAGGGAATAAAGGGTATTTTTTCGGCATGACAAAAAACTGCTTCAAAAGTAATGACAGAAACCATTTAATGCCACGAATTTAATTTAGTATACATCCAAGTCTCTGTGTTGCAATCGGTTAGCGCGTTCGGCTGTTAACCAAAAGGTCGGTGGTTCAAGCCAACCCATGGACGAAAGGATATTTTTTTGGCATGATATAAAATGCTTCAAATGCAATGGTAGAACCCATGTAATACCACGAATTTAATTTAGTGTAAATCCAAGTTTCTGTGGCGCAATCGGTTATCGCGTTCGGCTGTTAACCGAAAGGTTGGTGGTTCAAGCCCACGAAGGGACGAAAGGCCGGATATTTTTTTGGCATGATAAAAAACTCCTTCGAAAGTAATGATAGAAACCATGTAATACAACAAATTTAATTTAATGTCAATCCAAGTTTCTCTGGCGCAATCGGTTAGCGCGTTCGGCTGTTAACCGAAAGGTTGGTGGTTCAAGCCCACGAAGGGACGAAAGGGTATTTTTTTGGCATGATAAAAATCTGCTTAAAAAGTAATGACAGAAACCATATAATGCCACGAATTTAATTTAGTGTACATCCAAGTCTCTGTGGCGCAATCGGTTAGCGCGTTCGGCTGTTAACGAAAGGTTGGTGGTTCAAGCCCACCCAGGGACGAAAGGATGTTTTTTTGGCATGATAAAAAACTGCTTAAAAAGTAATGACAGAAACCATGTAATGCCACGAATTTAATTTAGTGTACATCTAAGTCTCTGTGGCGCATTCGGTTAGCGCGTTCGGCTGTTAACCGAAAGGTTGGTGGTTCAAGCCCACCCAGGGACGAAAGGATGTTTTTTTGGAATGATAAAGAACTGCTTCAAAAGTAATGATAGAAACCATGTAATACCACGAATTTAAATGAATGTCAATCCAAGTTTCTCTGGCGCAATCGGTTAGCGCGTTCGGCTGTTAACCGAAAGGTTGGTGGTTCAAGCCCACAAAGGGACGAAAGGCCGGATATTTTTTTGGCATGATAAAAAACTCCTTCAAAGGTAATGATAGAAACCATGTAATACCACGAATTTAATTGAATGTCAATCCAAGTTTCTATGGCGCAATCGGTTAGCGCGTTAACCGAAAGGTTGGTGGTTCAAGCCCACGAAGGGACGAAAAGGTATTTTTTTTTTGGCATGATAAAAAACTGCTTCAGAACTAATGACAGAAACCATGTAATGCCACGAATTTAATTTAGTGCACATCCAAGTCTCTGTGGCGCAATCGGTTATCGCGTTCGGCTGTTAACCGAAAGGTTGGTGGTTCAAGCCCACCCAGGGACGAAAACATATTTTTTTGGCATGATAAAACTGCTTTAAATGTAATGACAGAAACCATGTAATACCACTAATTTAATTTATTGTCCATCGAAGTCTCTGTGGCGCAATCCTTTAGCGCGTTAGGTTGTTAACCGAAAGATTCATGGTTAAAGCCAACCCAGGGACAAAAGTATATTTTTGGCATGATAAAAAAACTCGTTCAATAGTAATGATAGAAACCATGTAATACAACGAATTTAATTTAGTGTAAATCCAAGTTTCTATCGCGCAATCGGTTATCGCGTTCGGCTGTTAACCGAAAGGTTGGTGGTTCAAGCCCACGAAGGGACGAAAGGCCGGATATTTTTTTTTGGCATGATAAAAAACTCCTTCGAAAGTAATGATAGAAACCATGTAATACCACGAATTTAATTGAATGTCAATCCAAGTTTCTCTGGCGCAACCGGTTAGCGCGTTCGGCTGTTAACCGGAAGGTTGGTGGTTCAAGCCCACGAAGGGACGTAAGGGTATTTTTTTGGCATGATAAAAAAAACTGCTTAAAAAGAAATGACAGAAACCATGTGATGCCACGAATTTAAATTAGTGTACATCCAAGTCTCTGTGGCGCAATCGGTTAGCTCGTTCGGCTGTTAACCGAAAGGTTGGTGGTTCAAGCCCACCCAGGGACGAAAGTATGTTTTTTTGGCATGATAAAAAACTGCTTAAAAAGTAATGACAGAAACCATGTAATGCCACGAATTTAATTTAGTGTACATCCAAGTCTCTGTGGCGCAATTGGTTAGCGCGTTCGGCTGTTAACCGAAAGGTTGGTGGTTCAAGCCCACCCAGGGACGAAAGGATGCTTTTTTGGAATGATAAAAAACTGCTTCAAAAGTAATGATAGAAACCATGTAATACCACGAATTTAATTGAATGTCAATCCAAGTTTCTCTAGCGCAATCGGTTAGCGCGTTAACCGAAAGGTTGGTGGTTCAAGCCCACCCAGGGACGAAAGGGTATTTTTTTGGCATGATAAAAAACTGCTTCAAATGTAATGACAGAAACCATGTAATACCACTAATTTAATTTAGTTTCTATCAAAGTCTCTGTGGCGCAATCGGTTAGCGCGTTCGGCTGTTAACCGAAAGGTTGGTGGTTCAAGCCCACCCAGGGACGAAAGGATAGTTTTTTTTGGCATGAAAAAAAATCTCCTTCAATAGTAATGATAGAAACCATGTAATACCACGAATTTAATTTAGTGTCAATCCAAGTTTCTGTGGCGCAATCGGTTAGCGCGTTCGGCTGTTAACCGAAACGTTGGTGGTTCAATCCCACCCAGGGACTAAAGGGTATTTTTTTGGCATGATAAAAAACTGCTTCAAAAGTAATGACAAAAACCATTTAATGCCACGAATTTAATTTAGAATACATCCAAGTCTCTGTGTTGCAATCGGTTAGCGCGTTCGGCTGTAAACCAAAAGGTCGGTGGTTCAAGCCCACCCAGGGACGAAAGGATATTTTTTTGGCATGATATAAAATGCTTCAAATTCAATGATAGAACCCATGTAATACCACGAATTTAATTTAGTGTAAATCCAAGTTTCTGTGGCGCAATCGGTTAGCGCGTTCGGCTGTTAACCGAAAGGTTGGTGGTTCAAGCCCACGAAGGGACGAAATTACGGATATTTTTTTGGCATGATAAAAAACTCCTTCGAAAGTAATGATAGAAACCATGTAATACCACGAATTTAATTGAATGTCAATCCAAGTTTCTCTGGCGCAATCTGTTAGCGCGTTCGGCTGTTAACCGAAAGGTTGGTGGTTCAAGCCCACCCAGGGACGAAAGGGTATTTTTTTGGCATGATAAAAAACTGCTTAAAAAGTAATGACAGAAACCATGTAATGCCACGAATTGAATTTAGTGTACATCCAAGTCTCTGTGGGGCAATCGGTTAGCGCGTTCGGCTGTTAACCGAAATGTTGGTGGTTCAAGCCCACCCAGGGACGAAAGTATGTTTTTTTGGCATGATAAAAAACTGCTTCAAAAGTAATGATAGAAACAATGTAATACCACGAATTTAATTGAATGTCAATCCAAGTTTCAATGGCGCAATCGGTTAGCGCGTTAACCGAAAGGTTGTTGGTTCAAGCCCACGAAGGGACGAAAAGGTATTCTTTTTTGGCATGATAAAAAACTGCTTCAAAACTAATGACAGAAACCATGTAATGCCACGAATTTAATTTAGTGCACATCCAAGTCTCTGTGGCGCAATCGGTTAGCGCGTTCGGCTGTTAACCGAAAGGTTGGTGGTTCAAGCCCACCCAATGACGAAAGGATATTTTTTTTGGCATGAAAAAAAATCTCCTTCAATAGTAATGATAGAAACCATGTAATACCACGAATTTAATTTAGTGTCAATCCAAGTTTCTGTGGCGCAATCGGTTAGCGCGTTCGGCTGTTAACCGAAACGTTGGTGGTTCAAGCCCACCCAGGGACTAAAGGGTATTTTTTCGGCATGATAAAAAACTGCTTCAAAAGTAATGACAGAAACCATTTAATGCCACGAATTTAATTTAGTATACATCCAAGTCTCTGTGTTGCAATCGGTTAGCGCGTTCGGCTGTTAACCAAAAGGTCGGTGGTTCAAGCCCACCCATGGACGAAAGGATATTTTTTTGGCATGATATAAAATGCTTCAAATGCAATGATAGAACCCATGTAATACCACGAATTTAATTTAGTGTAAATCCAAGTTTCTGTGGCGCAATCGGTTATCGCGTTCGGCTGTTAGCCGAAAGGTTGGTGGTTCAAGCCCACGAAGGGACGAAAGGCCGGATATTTTTTTGGCATGATAAAAAACTCCTTCGAAAGTAATGATAGAAACCATGTAATACCACGAATTTAATTGAATGTCAATCCAAGTTTCTCTGGCGCAATCGGTTAGCGCGTTCGGCTGTTAACCGAAAGGTTGTTGGTTCAAGCCCACCCAGGGACGAAAGGGTATTTTCTTGGCATAATAAAAAACTGCTTAAAAAGTAATGACAGAAACCATGTAATGCCACGAATGTAATTTAGTGTACATCCAAGTCTCTGTGTTGCAATCGGTTAGCGCGTTCGGCTGTTAACTGAAAGGTCGGTGGTTCAAGCCCACCCAGGGACGAAAGGATATTTTTTTGGCATGATATAACATGCTTCAAATGTAATGATAGAAACCATGTAATACCACGAATTTAATTTAGTGTCAATCCAAGTTTCTGTGGCGCAATCGGTTAGCGCGTTCGGCTGTTAACCGGAAGGTTGGTGGTTCAAGCCCACGAAGGGACGTAAGGGTATTTTTTTGGCATGATAAAAAACTGCTTAAAAAGTAATGACAGAAACCATGTAATGCCACGAATTTAATTTAGTGTATATCCAAGTCTCTGTGGCGCAATCGGTTAGCGCGTTCGGCTGTTAACCGAAAGGTTGGTGGTTCAAGCCCACCCAGGGACGAAAGGATGTTTTTTTGGCATGGTAAAAAACTGCTTAAAAAGTAATGACAGAAACCATGTAATGCCACGAATTTAATTTAATGTACATCCAAGTCTCTGTGGGGCAATCGGTTAGCGCGTTCGGCTGTTAACCGAAAGGTTGGTGGTTCAAGCCCACCCAGGGACGAAAGTATGTTTTTTTGGCATGATAAAAAACTGCTTCAAAAGTAATGATAGAAACCATGTAATACCACGAATTTAATTGAATGTCAATCCAAGTTTCTCTGGCGCAATCGGTTAGCGCGTTAACCGAAAGGTTGGTAGTTCAAGCCCACGAAGCGACGAAAAGGTATTTTTTTTTGGCATGATAAAAAACTGCTTCAAGACTAATGACAGAAACCATGTAATGCCACGAATTTAATTTAGTGCACATCCAAGTCTCTGTGGCGCAATCGGTTAGCGCGTTCGGCTGTTAACCGAAAGGTTGGTGGTTCAAGCCCACCCATGGACGAAAGGATATTTTTTTGGCATGATAAAACTGCTTCAAATGTAATGACAGAAACCATGTAATACCACTAATTTAATTTATTGTCCATCGAAGTCTCTGTGGCGCATTCCTTTAGCGCGTTAGGTTGTTAACCGAAAGATTCATGGTTAAATCCAACCCAGGGACGAAAGTATATTTTTGGCATGATAAAAAAACTCCTTCAATAGTAATGATAGAAACCATGTAATACAACGAATTTAATTTAGTGTAAATCCAAGTTTCTATGGCGCAATCAGTTATCGCGTTCGGCTGTTAACCGAAAGGTTGGTGGTTCAAGCCCACGAAGGGACGAAAGGCCGGATATTTTTTTTGGCATGATAAAAAACTCCTTCGAAAGTAATGATAGAAACCATGTAATACCACGAATTTAATTGAATGTCAATCCAAGTTTCTCTGGCGCAATCGGTTAGCGCGTTCGGCTGTTAACCGAAAGGTTGGTGGTTCAAGCCCACCCAGGGACGAAAGGATATTTTTTTGGCATGACAAAAAATCTCCTTCAATAGTAATGATAGAAACCATGTAATACCACGAATTTAATTTAGTGGCAATCCAAGTTTCTGTGGCGCAATCGGTTAGCGCGTTCGGCTGTTAACCGAAAGATTGGTGGTTCAAGCCCACGAAGGGACGAAAGGCCGGATATTTTTTTGGCATGATAAAAAACTCCTTCAAAGGTAATGATAGAAACCATGTAATACAACGAATTTAATTTAATGTCAATCCAAGTTTCTCTGGCGCAATCGGTTAGCGCGTTCGGCTGTTAACCGAAAGGTTGGTGGTTCAAGCCCACGAAGGGACGAAAGGGTATTTTTTTGGCATGATAAAAATCTGCTTAAAAAGTAATGACAGAAACCATGTAATGCCACGAATTTAATTTAGTGTACATCCAAGTCTCTGTGGCGCAATCGGTTAGCGCGTTCGGCTGTTAACCGAAAGGTTGGTGGTTCAAGCCCACCCAGGGACGAAAGGATGTTTTTTTGGCATGATAAAAAACTGCTTAAAAAGTAATAACAGAAACCATGTAATGCCACGAATTTAATTTAGTGTACATCTAAGTCTCTGTGGCGCATTCGGTTAGCGCGTTCGGCTGTTAACCGAAAGGTTGGTGGTTCAAGCCCACCCAGGGACGAAAGGATGTTTTTTTGGAATGATAAAGAACTGCTTCAAAAGTAATGATAGAAACAATGTAATACCACGAATTTAATTGAATGTCAATCCAAGTTTCTCTGGCGCAATCGGTTAGCGCGTTAACCGAAAGGTTGGTGGTTCAAGCCCACGAAGGGACGAAAAGGTATTTTTTTTGGCATGATAAAAAACTGCTTCAAAACTAATGACAGAAACCATGTAATGCCACGAATTTAATTAAGTGCACATCCAAGTCTCTGTGGCGCAATCGGTTAGCGCGTTCGGCTGTTAACCGAAAGGTTGGTGGTTCAAGCCCACCCAGGGACGAAAGGATATTTTTTTGGCATGATAAAACTGCTTCAAATGTAATGACAGAAACCATGTAATAGCACTAATTTAATTTAGTTTCTATCAAAGTCTCTGTGGCGCAATCAGTTATCGCGTTCGGCTGTTAACCGAAAGGTTGGTGATTCAAGCCCAGGAAGGGACGAAAGGCCGGATATTTTTTTTGGCATGATAAAAAACTCCTTCGAAAGTAATGATAGAAACCATGTAATACCACGAATTTAATTGAATGTCAATCCAAGTTTCTCTGGCGAAATCGGTTAGCGCGTTCGGCTGTTAACCGAAAGGTTGGTGGTTCAAGCCCACCCAGGGACGAAAGGATATTTTTTTTTGGCATGACAAAAAATCTCCTTCAATAGTAATGATAGAAACCATGTAATACCACGAATTTAATTTAGTGTCAATCCAAGTTTCTGTGGCGCAATCAGTTATCGCGTTCGGCTGTTAACCGAAAGGTTGGTGGTTCAAGCCCACGAAGGGACGAAAGGCCGGATATTTTTTTTGGCATGATAAAAAACTCCTTCGAAAGTAATGATAGAAACCATGTAATACCACGAATTTAATTGAATGTCAATCCAAGTTTCTCTGGCGCAATCGGTTAGCGCGTTCGGCTGTTAACCGAAAGGTTGGTGGTTCAAGCCCACCCAGGGACGAAAGGATATTTTTTTTGGCATGACGAAAAATCTCCTTCAATAGTAATGATAGAAACCATGTAATACCACGAATTTAATTTAGTGTCAATCCAAGTTTCTGTGGCGCAATCGGTTAGCGCGTTCGGCTGTTAACCGAAAGATTGGTGGTTCAAGCCCACGAAGGGACGAAAGGCCGGATATTTTTTTGGCATGATAAAAAACTCCTTCAAAGGTAATGATAGAAACCATATAAAATACAACGAATTTAATTTAATGTCAATCCAAGTTTCTCTGGCGCAATCGGTTAGCGCGTTCGGCTGTTAACCGAAAGGTTGGTGGTTCAAGCCCACGAAGGGACGAAAGGGTATTTTTTTGGCATGATAAAAATCTGCTTAAAAAGTAATGACAGAAACCATGTAATGCTACGAATTTAATTTAGTGTACATCCAAGTCTCTGTGGCGCAATCGGTTAGCGCGTTCGGCTGTTAACCGAAAGGTTGGTGGTTCAAGCCCACCCAGGGACGAAAGGATGTTTTTTTGGCATGATAAAAAACTGCTTAAAAAGTAATAACAGAAACCATGTAATGCCACGAATTTAATTTAGTGTACATCTAAGTCTCTGTGGCGCATTCGGTTAGCGCGTTCGGCTGTTAACCGAAAGGTTGGTGGTTCAAGCCCACCCAGGGACGAAAGGATGTTTTTTTGGAATGATAAAGAACTGCTTCAAAAGTAATGATAGAAACCATGTAATACCACGAATTTAATTGAATGTCAATCCAAGTTTCTCTGGCGCAATCGGTTAGCGCGTTAACCGAAAGCTTGGTGGTTTAAGCCCACGAAGGGACGAAAAGGTATTTTTTTTGGCATGATAAAAAACTGCTTCAAAACTAATGACAGAAACCATGTAATGCCACGAATTTAATTTAGTGCACATCCAAGTCTCTGTGGCGCAATCGGTTAGCGCGTTCGGCTGTTAACCGAAAGGTTGGTGGTTCAAGCCCACCCAGGGACGAAAGGATATTTTTTTGGCATGATAAAACTGCTTCAAATGTAATGACAGAAACCATGTAATACCACTAATTTAATTTAGTTTCTATCAAAGTCTCTGTGGCGCAATCAGTTATCGCGTTCGGCTGTTAACCGAAAGATTGGTGGTTCAAGCCCACGAAGGGACGAAAGGCCGGATATTTTTTTGGCATGATAAAAAACTCCTTCAAAGGTAATGATAGAAACCATGTAATACAACAAATTTAATTTAATGTCAATCCAAGTTTCTCTGGCGCAATTGGTTAGCGCGTTCGGCTGTTAACCGAAAGGTTGGTGGTTCAAGCCCACGAAGGGACGAAAGGGTATTTTTTTGGCATGATAAAAATCTGCTTAAAAAGTAATGACAGAAACCATGTAATGCCACGAATTTAATTTAGTGTACATCTAAGTCTCTGTGGCGCAATCGGTTAGCGCGTTCGGCTGTTAACCTAAAGGTTGGTGGTTCAAGCCGAACCCAGGGACGAAAGGATGTATTTTTGGCATGATAAAAAAACTGCTTAAAAAGTAATGACAGAAACCATGTAATGCCACGAATTTAATTTAGTGCACATCCAAGTCTCTGTGGCGCAATCGGTTAGCGCGTTCGGCTGTTAACCGAAAGGTTGGTGGTACAAGCCCACCCAGGGACGAAAGGATATTTTTTTGGCATGATAAAACTGCTTCAAATGTAATGACAGAAACCATGTAATACCACTAATTTAATTCAGTTTCTATCAAAGTCTCTGTGGCGCATTCGGTTAGCGCGTTCGGCTGTTAACCGAAAGGTTGGTGGTTCAAGCCCACCCAGGGACGAAAGGATATTTTTTTTGGCATGACAAAAAATCTCCTTCAATAGTAATGATAGAAACCATGTAATACCACGAATTTAATTTAGTGTCAATACAAGTTTCTGTGGCGCAATCGGTTAGCGCGTTAACCGAAAGGTTGGTGGTTCAAGCCCACGAAGGGACGAAAAGGTATTTTTTTTTGGCATGATAAAAAACTGCTTCAAAACTAATGACAGAAACCATGTAATGCCACGAATTTAATTTAGTGCACATCCAAGTCTCTGTGGCGCAATCGGTTAGCGCGTTCGGCTGTTAACCGAAAGGTTGGTGGTACAAGCCCACCCAGGGACGAAAGGATATTTTTTTGGCATGATAAAACTGCTTCAAATGTAATGACAGAAGAAATGTAATACCACTAATTTAATTCAGTTTCTATCAAAGTCTCTGTGGCGCATTCGGTTAGCGCGTTCGGCTGTTAACCGAAAGGTTGGTGGTTCAAGCCCACCCAGGGACGAAAGGATATTTTTTTTGGCATGACAAAAAATCTCCTTCAATAGTAATGATAGAAACCATGTAATACCACGAATTTAATTTAGTGTCAATACAAGTTTCTGTGGCGCAATCGGTTAGCGCGTTAACCGAAAGGTTGGTGGTTCAAGCCCACGAAGGGACGAAAAGGTATTTTTTTTTTGGCATGATCAAAAACTGCTTCAAAACTAATGACAGAAACCATGTAATGCCACGAATTTAATTAAGTGCACATCCAAGTCTCTGTGGCGCAATCGGTTAGCGCGTTCGGCTGTTAACCGAAAGGTTGGTGGTTCAAGCCCACCCAGGGACGAAAGGATATTTTTTTGGCATGATAAAACTGCTTCAAATGTAATGACAGAAACCATGTAATACCACTAATTTAATTTAGTTTCTATCAAAGTCTCTGTGGCGCAATCAGTTATCGCGTTCGGCTGTTAACCGAAAGGTTGGTGATTCAAGCCCAGGAAGGGACGAAAGGCCGGATATTTTTTTTGGCATGATAAAAAACTCCTTCGAAAGTAATGATAGAAACCATGTAATACCACGAATTTAATTGAATGTCAATCCAAGTTTCTCTGGCGAAATCGGTTAGCGCGTTCGGCTGTTAACCGAAAGGTTGGTGGTTCAAGCCCACCCAGGGACGAAAGGATATTTTTTTTTGGCATGACAAAAAATCTCCTTCAATAGTAATGATAGAAACCATGTAATACCACGAATTTAATTTAGTGTCAATCCAAGTTTCTGTGGCGCAATCAGTTATCGCGTTCGGCTGTTAACCGAAAGGTTGGTGGTTCAAGCCCACGAAGGGACGAAAGGCCGGATATTTTTTTTGGCATGATAAAAAACTCCTTCGAAAGTAATGATAGAAACCATGTAATACCACGAATTTAATTGAATGTCAATCCAAGTTTCTCTGGCGCAATCGGTTAGCGCGTTCGGCTGTTAACCGAAAGGTTGGTGGTTCAAGCCCACCCAGGGACGAAAGGATATTTTTTTTGGCATGACAAAAAATCTCCTTCAATAGTAATGATAGAAACCATGTAATACCACGAATTTAATTTAGTGTCAATCCAAGTTTCTGTGGCGCAATCGGTTAGCGCGTTCGGCTGTTAACCGAAAGATTGGTGGTTCAAGCCCACGAAGGGACGAAAGGCCGGATATTTTTTTGGCATGATAAAAAACTCCTTCAAAGGTAATGATAGAAACCATGTAATACAACGAATTTAATTTAATGTCAATCCAAGTTTCTCTGGCGCAATCGGTTAGCGCGTTCGGCTGTTAACCGAAAGGTTGGTGGTTCAAGCCCACGAAGGGACGAAAGGGTATTTTTTTGGCATGATAAAAATCTGCTTAAAAAGTAATGACAGAAACCATGTAATGCTACGAATTTAATTTAGTGTACATCCAAGTCTCTGTGGCGCAATCGGTTAGCGCGTTCGGCTTTTAACCGAAAGGTTGGTGGTTCAAGCCGAACCCAGGGACGAAAGGATGTTTTTTTGGCATGATAAAAAAACTGCTTAAAAAGTAATGACAGAAACCATGTAATGCCACGAATTTAATTTAGTGTACATCTAAGTCTCTGTGGCGCATTCGGTTAGCGCGTTCGGCTGTTAACCGAAAGGTTGGTGGTTCAAGCCCACCCAGGGACGAAAGGATGTTTTTTTGGAATGATAAAGAACTGCTTCAAAAGTAATGATAGAAACCATGTAATACCACGAATTTAATTGAATGTCAATCCAAGTTTCTCTGGCGCAATCGGTTAGCGCGTTAACCAAAAGGTTGGTGGTTCAAGCCCACGAAGGGACGAAAATGTATTTTTTTTTTGGCATGATAAAAAACTGCTTCAAAACTAATGACAGAAACCATGTAATGCCACGAATTTAATTTAGTGCACATCCAAATCTCTGTGGCGCAATCGGTTAGCGCGTTCGGCTGTTAACCGAAAGGTTGGTGGTTCAAGCCCACCCAGGGACGAAAGGATATTTTTTTGGCATGATAAAACTGCTTCAAATGTAATGACAGAAACCATGTAATACCACTAATTTAATTTAGTTTCTATCAAAGTCTCTGTGGCGCAATCGGTTAGCGCGTTCGCCTGTTAACCGAAAGGTTGGTGGTTGAAGCCCACCCAGGGACTAAAGGATATTTTTTTTGGCATGACAAAAAATCTCCTTCAATAGTAATGATAGAAACCATGTAATACCACGAATTTAATTTAGTGTCAATACAAGTTTCTGTGGCGCAATCGGTTAGCGCGTTCGGCTGTTAACCGAAAGGTTGGTGGTTCAAGCCCACCCAGGAACGAAAGGATGTTTTTTTGGCATGATAAAACTGCTTCAAATGTAATGACAGAAACCATGTAATACCACTAATTTAATTTAGTTTCTATCAAAGTCTCTGTGGCGCAATCGGTTAGCGCGTTCGCCTGTTAACCGAAAGGTTGGTGGTTCAAGCCCACCCAGGGACGAAAGGATATTTTTTTGGCATGATAAAAAACTCCTTCAAAGGTAATGATAGAAACCATGTAATACAACAAATTTAATTTAATGTCAATCCAAGTTTCTTTGGCGCAATCGGTTAGCGCGTTCGGCTGTTAACCGAAAGGTTGGTGGTTCAAGCCCACGAAGGGACGAAAGGGTATTTTTTTGGCATGATAAAAATCTGCTTAAAAAGTAATGACAGAAACCATGTAATGCCACGAATTTAATTTAGTGTACATCCAAGTCTCTGTGGCGCAATCGGTTAGCGCGTTCGGCTGTTAACCGAAAGGTTGGTGGTTCAAGCCGAACCCAGGGACGAAAGGATGTATTTTTGGCATGATAAAAAAACTGCTTAAAAAGTAATGACAGAAACCATGTAATGCCACGAATTTAATTTAGTGCACATCCAAGTCTCTGTGGCGCAATCGGTTAGCGCGTTCGGCTGTTAACCGAAAGGTTGGTGGTACAAGCCCACCCAGGGACGAAAGGATATTTTTTTGGCATGATAAAACTGCTTCAAATGTAATGACAGAAACCATGTAATACCACTAATTTAATTCAGTTTCTATCAAAGTCTCTGTGGCGCATTCGGTTAGCGCGTTCGGCTGTTAACCGAAAGGTTGGTGGTTCAAGCCCACCCAGGGACGAAAGGATATTTTTTTTGGCATGACAAAAAATCTCCTTCAATAGTAATGATAGAAACCATGTAATACCACGAATTTAATTTAGTGTCAATACAAGTTTCTGTGGCGCAATCGGTTAGGGCGTTAACCGAAAGGTTGGTGGTTCAAGCCCACGAAGGGACGAAAAGGTATTTTTTTTTGGCATGATAAAAAACTGCTTCAAAACTAATGACAGAAACCATGTAATGCCACGAATTTAATTTAGTGCACATCCAAGTCTCTGTGGCGCAATCGGTTAGCGCGTTCGGCTGTTAACCGAAAGGTTGGTGGTACAAGCCCACCCAGGGACGAAAGGATATTTTTTTGGCATGATAAAACTGCTTCAAATGTAATGACAGAAGAAATGTAATACCACTAATTTAATTCAGTTTCTATCAAAGTCTCTGTGGCGCATTCGGTTAGCGCGTTCGGCTGTTAACCGAAAGGTTGGTGGTTCAAGCCCACCCAGGGACGAAAGGATATTTTTTTTGGCATGACAAAAAATCTCCTTCAATAGTAATGATAGAAACCATGTAATACCACGAATTTAATTTAGTGTCAATACAAGTTTCTGTGGCGCAATCGGTTAGCGCGTTAACCGAAAGGTTGGTGGTTCAAGCCCACGAAGGGACGAAAAGGTATTTTTTTTTTGGCATGATCAAAAACTGCTTCAAAACTAATGACAGAAACCATGTAATGCCACGAATTTAATTTAGTGCACATCCAAGTCTCTGTGGCGCAATCGGTTAGCGCGTTCGGCTGTTAACCGAAAGGTTGGTGGTTCAAGCCCACCCAGGGACGAAAGGATATTTTTTTGGCATGATAAAACTGCTTCAAATGTAATGACAGAAACCATGTAATACCACTAATTTAATTTAGTTTCTATCAAAGTCTCTGTGGCGCAATCAGTTATCGCGTTCGGCTGTTAACCGAAAGGTTGGTGGTTCAAGCCCACGAAGGGACGAAAGGCCGGATATTTTTTTTGGCATGATAAAAAAACTCCTTCGAAAGTAATGATAGAAACCATGTAATACCACGAATTTAATTGAATGTCAATCCAAGTTTCTCTGGCGCAATCGGTTAGCGCGTTCGGCTGTTAACCGAAAGGTTGGTGGTTCAAGCCCACCCAGGGACGAAAGGATATTTTTTTTGGCATGACAAAAAATCTCCTTAAATAGTAATGATAGAAACCATGTAATACCACGAATTTAATTTAGTGTCAATCAAAGTTTCTGTGGCGCAATCGGTTAGCGCGTTCGGCTGTTAACCGAAAGATTTGTGGTTCAAGCCCACGAAGGGACGAAAGGCCGGATATTTTTTTGGCATGATAAAAAACTCCTTCAAAGGTAATGATAGAAACCATGTAATACAACGAATTTAATTTAGTGCACATCCAAGTCTCTGTGGCGCAATCGGTTAGCGCGTTCGGCTGTTAACCGAAAGGTTGGTGGTTCAAGCCCACCCAGGGACGAAAGGATATTTTTTTGGCATGATAAAACTGCTTCAAATGTAATGACAGAAACCATGTAATACCACTAATTTAATTTAGTTTCTATCAAAGTCTCTGTGGCGCAATCGGTTAGCGCGTTCGGTTGTTAACCGAAAGGTTGGTGGTTCAAGCCCACCCAGGGACGAAAGGATGTTTTTTTGGCATGATAAAAAAACTGCTTAAAAAGTAATGACAGAAACCATGTAATGCCACGAATTTAATTTAGTGTACATCCAAGTCTCTGTGGCGCAATCGGTTAGCGCGTTCGGCTGTTAACCGAAAGGTTGGTGGTTCAAGCCCACCCAGGGACGAAAGGATGTTTTTTTGGCATGATAAAAAACTGCTTCAAAAGTAATGATAGAAACCATGTAATACCACGAATTTAATTGAATGTCAATCCAAGTTTCTCTGGCGCAATCGGTTAGCGCGTTAACCGAAAGGTTGGTGGTTCAAGCCCACGAATGGACGAAAAGGTATTTTGTTTTGGCATGATAAAAAACTGCTTCAAAACTAATGAAAGAAACCATGTAATGCCACGAATTTAATTTAGTGCACATCCAAGTCTCTGTGGCGCAATCGGTTAGCGCGTTCGGCTGTTAACCGAAAGGTTGGTGGTTCAAGCCCACCCAGGGACGAAAGGATATTTTTTTGGCATGATAAAACTGCTTCAAATGTAATGACAGAAACCATGTAATACCACTAATTTAATTTAGTTTCTATCAAAGTCTCTGTGGCGCAATCGGTTAGCGCGTTCGGCTGTTAACCGAAAGGTTGGTGGTTCAAGCCCACCCAGGAACGAAAGGATATTTTTTTTGGCATGAAAAAAAATCTCCTTCAATAGTAATGATAGAAACCATGTAATACCACGAATTTAATTTAGTGTCAATCCAAGTTTCTGTGGCGCGATCGGTTAGCGCGTTCGGCTGTTAACCGAAACGTTGGTGGTTCAAGCCCACCCAGGGACTAAAGGGTATTTTTTTGGCATGATAAAAAACTGCTTCAAAAGTAATGACAGAAACCATTTAATGCCACGAATTTAATTTAGTGTACATCCAAGTGTCTGTGTTGCAATCGGTTAGCGCGTTCTGCTGTTAACCAAAAGGTCGGTGGTTCAAGCCCACCCAGGGACGAAAGAATATTTTTTGGCATGATATAAAATGCTTCAAATACAATGATAGAACCCATGTAATACTACGAATTTAATTTAGTGTAAATCCAAGTTTCTGTGGCGCAATCGGTTATCGCGTTCGGCTGTTAACCGAAAGGTTGGTGGTTCAAGCCCACGAAGGGACGAAAGGCCGGATATTTTTTTGGCATGATAAAAAACTCCTTCGAAAGTAATGATAGAAACCATGTAATACCACGAATTTAATTGAATGTCAATCCAAGTTTCTCTGGCGCAATCTGTTAGCGCGTTCGGCTGTTAACCGAAAGGTTGGTGGTTCATGCCCACCCAGGGACGAAAGGGTATTTTTTTTGGCATGATAAAAAACTGCTTAAAAAGTAATGACAGAAACCAGGTAATGCCACGAATGTAATTTAGTGTACATCCAAGTCTCTGTGGCGCAATCGGTTAGCGCGTTCGGCTGTTAACTGAAAGGTTGGTGGTTCAAGCCCACCCAGGGACGAAAGGATATTTTTTTGGCATGATAAAAAACTGCTTCAAAAGTAATGACAGAAACCATTTAATGCCACGAATGTAATTTAGTGTACATCCAAGTCTCTGTGTTGCAATCGGTTAGCGCGTTCGGCTGTTAACCAAAAGGTCGGTGGTTCAAGCCCATCCAGGAACGAAAGGATATTTTTTGGCATGATATAAAATGCTTCAAATGCAATGATAGAACCCATGTAATACCACGAATTTAATTTAGTGTAAATCCAAGTTTCTGTGGCGCAATCGGTTATCGCGTTCGGCTGTTAACCGAAAGGTTGGTGGTTCAAGCCCACCCAGGGACGAAAGGCCGGATATTTTTTTGGCATGATAAAAAACTCCTTCGAAAGTAATGATAGAAACCATGTAATACCACGAATTTAATTGAATGTCAATCCAAGTTTCTCTGGCGCAATCTGTTAGCGCGTTCGGCTGTTAACCGAAAGGTTGGTGGTTCAAGCCCACCCAGGGACGAAAGGGTATTTTTTTTGGCATGATAAAAAACTGCTTAAAAAATAATGACAGAAACCATGTAATGCCACGAATGTAATTTAGTGTACATCAAAGTCTCTGTGGCGCAATCGGTTAGCGCGTTCGGCTGTTAACTGAAAGGTTGGTGGTTCAAGCCCACCCAGGGACGAAAGGATATTTTTTTGGCATGATAAAAAACTGCTTCAAAACTAATGACAGAAACCATGTAATGCCACGAATTTAATTTAGTGCACATCCAAGTCTCTGTGGCGCAATCGGTTAGCGCGTTCGGCTGTTAACCGAAAGGTTGGTGGTACAAGCCCACCCAGGGACGAAAGGATATTTTTTTGGCATGATAAAACTGCTTCAAATGTAATGACAGAAGAAATGTAATACCACTAATTTAATTCAGTTTCTATCAAAGTCTCTGTGGCGCATTCGGTTAGCGCGTTCGGCTGTTAACCGAAAGGTTGGTGGTTCAAGCCCACCCAGGGACGAAAGGATATTTTTTTTGGCATGACAAAAAATCTCCTTCAATAGTAATGATAGAAACCATGTAATACCACGAATTTAATTTAGTGTCAATACAAGTTTCTGTGGCGCAATCGGTTAGCGCGTTAACCGAAAGGTTGGTGGTTCAAGCCCACGAAGGGACGAAAAGGTATTTTTTTTTTGGCATGATCAAAAACTGCTTCAAAACTAATGACAGAAACCATGTAATGCCACGAATTTAATTTAGTGTACATCCAAGTCTCTGTGGCGCAATCGGTTAGCGCGTTCGGCTGTTAACTGAAAGGTTGGTGGTTCAAGCCCACCCAGGGACGAAAGGATATTTTTTTGGCATGATAAAAAACTGCTTCAAAAGTAATGACAGAAACCATTTAATGCCACGAATTTAATTTAGTGTACATCCAAGTCTCTGTGTTGCAATCGGTTAGCGCGTTCGGCTCTTAACCAAAAGGTCGGTGGTTCAAGCCCATCCAGGGACGAAAGGATATTTTTTTGGCATGATAAAACTGCTTCAAATGTAATAACAGAAACCATGTAATACCACTAATTTAATTTAGTGTCTATCAAAGTCTCTGTGGCGCAATCGGTTAGCGCGTTCGGCTGTTAACCGAAAGGTTGGTGGTTCAAGCCCACCCAGGGACGAAAGGATATTTTTTTTGGCATGATAAAAAAACTGCTTCAAAAGTAATGATAGAAACCATGTAATACCACAAATTTAATTGAATGTCAATCCAAGTTTCTGTGGCGCAATCGGTTAGCGCGTTCGGCTGTTAACCTAAAGGTTGGTGGTTCAAGCCCACGAAGGGACGAAAGGCCGGATATTTTTTTGGCATGATAAAAAACTCCTTCAAAGGTAATGATAGAAACCATGTAATACAACGAATTTAATTTAATGTCAACCCAAGTTTCTCTGGCGCAATCGGTTAGCGCGTTCGGCTGTTAACCGAAAGGTTGGTGGTTCAAGCCCACGAAGGGACAAAAGGGTATTTTTTTGGCATTATAAAAATCTGCTTAAAAAGTAATGACAGAAACCATGTAATGCCACGAATTTAATTTAGTGTACATCCAAGTCTCTGTGACGCAATCGGTTAGCGCGTTCGGCTGTTAACCGAAAGGTTGGTGGTTCAAGCCCACCCAGGGACGAAAGGATGTTTTTTTGGCATGATAAAAAAACTGCTTCAAAAGTAATGATAGAAACCATGTAATACCACGAATTTAATTTAGTGTCAATCCAAGTTTCTGTGGCGTAATCGTATAGCGTGTTCGGCTGTTAACTGAAATGTTGGTGGCTCAAGCCCACCCAGGGACGAAAGGATATTTTTTTGGCATGATAAAAAAACTGCTTCAAAAGTAATGACAGAAACAATTTAATGCCACGAATGTAATTTAGTGTACATCCAAGTCTCTGTGTTGCAATCGGTTAGCGCGTTCGGCTGTTAACCAAAAGGTCGGTGGTTCAAACCCACCCAGGGACGAAAGGATATTTTTTTGGCATGATATAAAATGCTTCAAATGTAATGATAGAAACCATGTAATACCACGAATTTAATTTAGTGTCAATCCAAGTTTCTGTGGCGCAATCGGTTAGCGCGTTCTGCTGTTAACAGAAACGTTGGTGGTTCAAGCCCACCCAGCGGCGAAAGGGTATTTCTTTGGCATGATAAAAAAACTGCTTCAAAAGTAATGACAGAAACCATTTAATGCCACGAATTTAATTTAGTGTACATCCAAGTCTCTGTGTTGCAATCGGTTAGCGCGTTCGGCTGTTAACCAAAAGGTCGGTGGTTCAAGCCCACCCAGGGACGAAAGGATATTTTTTTGGCATGATATAAAATGCTTCAAATGTAATGATAGAACCCATGTAATACCACGAATTTAATTTAGTGTAAATCCAAGTTTCTGTGGCGCAATTGGTTAGCGCGTTCGACTGTTAACCGAAACGTTGGTGGTTCAAGCCCACCCAGGGACTAAAGGGTATTTTTTGGCATGATAAAAAACTGGTTCAAAAGTAATGACAGAAACCATTTAATGCCACGAATTTTATTTAGTGTACATCCAAGTCTCTGTGTTGCAATCGGTTAGCGCGTTCGGCTCTTAACCAAAAGGTCGGTGGTTCAAGCCCATCCAGGGACGAAAGGATATTTTTTTGGCATGATAAAACTGCTTTAAATGTAATAACAGAAACCATGTAATACCACGAATTTAATTTAGTGGCTATCAAAGTCTCTGTGGCGCAATCGGTTAGCGCGTTCGGCTGTTAACCGAAAGGTTGGTGGTTCAAGCCCACCCAGGGACGAAAGGTTATTTTTTTTGGCATGATAAGAAACTGCTTCAAAAGTAATGATAGAAACCATGTAATACCACGAATTTAATTGAATGTCAATCCAAGTTTCTCTGGCGCAATCGGTTAGCGCGTTAACCGAAAGGTTGGTGGTTCAAGCCCACGAAGGGACGAAAAGGTATTTTTTTTGGCATGATAAAAAACTGCTTCAAAACTAATGACAGAAACCATGTAATGCCACGAATTTAATTTAGTGCACATCCAAGTCTCTGTGGCGCAATCGGTTAGCGCGTTCGGCTGTTAACCAAAAGGTCGGTGGTTCAAGCCCACCCAGGGACGATAGGATATTTTTTGGCATGATATAAAATGCTTAAAATGAAATGATAGAAACCATGTAATACCACGAATTTAATTTAGTGTCAATCCAAGTTTCTGCGGCGCAATCGGTTAGCGCGTTCTGCTGTTAACAGAAACGTTGGTGGTTCAAGCCCACCCAGGGGCGAAAGGGTATTTTTTTGGCATGATAAAAAACTGCTTCAAAAGTAATGACAGAAACCATTTAATGCCACAAATTTAATTTAGTGTACATCCAAGTCTCTGTGTTGCAATCGGTTAGCGCGTTCGGCTGTTAACCAAAAGGTCGGTGGTTCAAGCCCATCCAGGGACGAAAGGATATTTTTTTTTGGCATGATAAAACTGCTTCAAATGTAATAACAGAAACCATGTAATACCACTAATTTAATTTAGTGTCTATCAAAGTCTCTGTGGCGCAATCGGTTAGCGCGTTCGGCTGTTAACCGGAAGGTTGGTGGTTCAAGCCCACCCAGGGACGAAAGGATATTTTTTTTGGCATGACAAAAAATATCCTTCAATAGTTGTAGTAGAAGGTAATTGCGAAGGTAAAAGCGATTGTAGAAGCTGTCCGACACTGGAGGCACTTCCTAACAGGGAGGCACTTCACTCTTAAAACAGACCAGAAATCAGTATCTTACATGTTTGACCAGTGCCACAAAGGGAAGATCAAGAATGATAAGATCATGCGGTGGAAGATCGAACTCTCCTGCTATAGTTTCGATATCATTTACCGTCCTGGTAAAGAGAACATTCCACCCGACACTCTGTCCAGAGCTACTTGCGCCACGTTGAGTGAAGATCCCCTCTACCAGCTCCACGAGTCACTCTGTCATCCAGGGGTCACCCGACTCAACCACTTCGTACGCACCAAGAACCTCCCTTATTCCCTTGAGGAGATCAAGAGCATGACAAGTAAGTGTCCAGTTTGTTGTGAATGCAAACCACAGTTTCATCAACCTCCCAAAGTTCCTCTCATTAAGGCTACTAAACCTTTCGAGAGGATAAACATTGATTTCAAGGGCCCCTTGCCAAGTAACAATGGCAACAAGTTCTTCCTCAATGTGGTTGATGAATATTCAAGATTCCCTTTTGTCTTCCCTTGTCCTGATGTGTCTACACCAACAGTGATCAAGTGTCTTACCTCCTTGTTTACGATGTTCGGTATGCCAGCCTATGTACATTCGGACAGGGGCTCCTCCTTGATCATCCAGGAACTGCGAGACTTCCTGAATGAAAAAGGGGTAGCCACAAGCAGGACAACTGCTTACAATCCCGAAGGCAATGGGCAAGTGGAGAGGTATAATGGAGTGGTATGGAAGGCAATTTCAGCATCCCTGAAGTCTAAGAATCTGCCAGTAAAGCGCTGGCAAGAAGTCCTCCCTGATGTTCTACACTCCATTCGTTCTCTGTTGTGCACGGCTACCAATGAGACACCCCATGAGCGATTCTTCGGTTTTCCCAGGCGATCCTCTTCCGGATCTTCCATCCCAACATGGATGAGTGAGCCTGGACCGGTCCTACTCAAGCGTCACGTCCGTGCAAGCAAGACAGATCCGTTAGTTGATGAGGTGGAATTGCTTCAGGCGAATCCTCACTACGCCCATGTGCGCTATCCAGACGGCCGAGAAACAACAGTCTCTACCAAGCATCTTGCCCCCAAAGGTGAAGTACCAACAATGTACCCACTCCCTCAAGTTAAGCCTACTGTTCCAGGTGAGCATCACCCTGCTACTGGTAGTTCTCCACCTTCCTCGGAGATAGAAGTGGAGATAGGTGTGGGCGAAGAAGTGCCACAGGTCAGTACAGGTCTTGATGGGCAGCCTCCCTTGCGACGTTCGGAGAGGACCCGACGTCCAGTGGACAGACTTAACCTCTAACCGAGGGGTGAATGTAGTATTTATGTTACGTTAAGAACCTTGAACATTGAATGCCCCCGTGCTCAGACTTAACCTCTAACAGAGGGGTGAATGTAGTATTTATGTATGTTAAGAACCTTGAACATTACGTGTTGGGCTGCCTGTGTTATGTTTATTGTTGTACAGCGGTTTTACCCCATAGAATCTCTAGGGGCAGCCATCTTGCTTAGTTTTCGGTTTAGTTTTACAAGCTGTAGATTTATGTTGATTAAAGCCTCAGTTTAGAATGATAGAACCCATGTAATACCACGAATTTAATTTAGTGTCAATCCAAGTTTCTGTGGCGCAATCGGTTAGCGCGTTCGGCTGTTAACCTAAAGGTTGGTGGTTCAAGCCCACGAAGGGACGAAAGGCCGGATATTTTTTTGGCATGATAAAAAACTCCTTCAAAGGTAATGATAGAAACCATGTAATACAACGAATTTAATTTAATGTCAATCCAAGTTTCTCTGGCGCAATCGGTTAGCGCGTTCGGCTGTTAACCGAAAGGTTGGTGGTTCAAGCCCACGAAGGGACGAAAGGGTATTTTTTTGGCATGATAAAAATCTGCTTAAAAAGTAATGACAGAAACCATGTAATGCCACGAATTTAATTTAGTGTACATCCAAGTCTCTGTGGCGCAATCGGTTAGCGCGTTCGGCTGTTAACCGAAAGGTTGGTGGTTCAAGCCCACCCAGGGACGAAAGGATGTTTTTTTGGCATGATAAAAAAACTGCTTCAAAAGTAATGATAGAAACCATGTAATACCACGAATTTAATTTAGTGTCAATCCAAGTTTCTGTGGCGCAATCGTATAGCGCGTTCGGCTGTTAACTGAAAGGTTGGTGGCTCAAGCCCACCCAGGGACGAAAGGATATTTTTTTGGCATTATAAAAAACTGCTTCAAAAGTAATGACAGAAACCATTTAATGCCACGAATGTAATTTAGTGTACATCCAAGTCTCTGTGTTGCAATCGGTTAGCGCGTTCGGCTGTTAACCAAAAGGTCGGTGGTTCAAGCCCACCCAGGGACGAAAGGATATTTTTTTGGCATGATATAAAATGCTTCAAATGTAATGATAGAAACCATGTAATACCACGAATTTAATTTAGTGTCAATCCAAGTTTCTGCGGCGCAATCGGTTAGCGCATTCTGCTGTTAACAGAAACGTTGGTGGTTCAAGCCCACCCAGGGGCGAAAGGGTATTTTTTTGGCATGATAAAAAACTGCTTCAAAAGTAATGACAGAAACCATTTAATGCCACGAATTTAATTTAGTGTACATCCAAGTCTCTGTGTTGCAAT